>NC_134490.1:78867624-79075124 GCF_040206685.1 Ascaphus truei | reverse complement strand
AGGGCCTATCTCATAACTGTCCAGAAAAAAGGGAGAATGAACTCCAAAGTTCCATATGCTAAACAATCATATGTAGAAGTATACAATCACTGTCCAGGTAAAGCCAAGGATTGGAATCTCCAAGCAGGTATAAAATATAAAGTACATGAAATATAAACATGGGGTGGTGTTTGATTATATGAAGGAATCAGTCGGAGGTTAATGAGCAAATGTGGACCACGGGCACAGAGAAAAATGACCACCGTCAGACTAACTGTGACCCATAAGAGTCCCAATAATGCTAACCTTACCGACTGGTCTCACAAACCACCCTTTTCAGCCGTGTAAAAGCTTGATGACGTGCCCCGTGATGAGCCATGAACCGCTGACGGGTATGCCGTGGCTGGGAAAAACACGTGTGTGTGGCGTTCCTGAGAGAGACGAGTATCAAGGACTGAATTAATGAAAATCCCAATCCCCACACTCCTGTCCTTTCTCTCTCATCCATAGATAATGACAACTTTAGTATTTACATTGATCCATTATTATTTTTATCACTTAATTAACAATACAAATATATTTTTACATTAATTGATAATTTTCTGATATTCAATGATAACAGTCAAATTTTATTTAATTTTCATTAATTCAGTCCTTGATACTCTCTCTCTCTCCTCTCCATGGTATTGGATTTCTAGTCCTTTTATATTATGTTACGAGTCTAGGAATATCATCTGGGGAGCATTTATAGCCCCTTAGAATTATGAGGCAGCTCTTTAGCCTATTTTGTAGCACCAACATAAATTGAAATAATGTATTTACCTATTATAAGTGTTGCATCAATTATTGTAATCATCAGTCCCGGTTTAATATATGTTGAATTAATATTAGCTCATTATATAGAAATATGTGATTTTATCTACTTTTTTACACAATATATTTTTTGTATGTACATTTGTTATGGTTTCATGAGGATTCAGGGGATATCACAATGTATGTGGAATTTGTGATTGTAAATGTAATTTCTTTGTTTGTGAGTCTTTTGATATATAATAGGGGTTAAGTTGATTCAATTTGGAATTCATATTGTATATATTTTTTGATAGCCCCTCAGTCCAGAAAATCAAATCAAGTTTAGTTTGAATTATAGATTGTGTTAAAGTAAATTTTAATTTTTATTATATATATATATATATATATATATATATATATATATATATATTTTTTTGTATTAACAATGAATTTGAGCTTCAAGTATGTTTTTTATATATGTAAGTATTATGTTTTTTAGATCCTTCCCGCATTATGTGTTGATTCCTTTATGTAATTGTCCTTGATCTGTCTCCTTTTACAAGGCCAGTCATTTAAAATTGTATGCATCTAGGAATACCACCTTATTAGCATATTGCGGGTTTACAATCATTCTGCTATTGGTTGCCAAGCAATTGACTGGCTATAAAGGGGCAGGACTTCATCTCATGAACCATCAGCCCTTTGAGAAAGTCGCCCGGTGGTGACGAAACGCGTCAGGGATACTGAGAGCGCGATTACGTCACGACGCTGCGCACGAGGCCAAACCTAGCGTGGGAACTTCACAGCGGCCATTCGGAGTGGAGAGCTGATTTCTGGACAGCAAAGAGACGGCACACGGCGTTCCTGGTATCCGGGTAGCGGCGGTGTTTACTGGCAGTCCTGGAGGAGCCCACAGAGCTATCCCGATCTACAGAACCGGATGGTGGTGATATATATTCACAAACTGCCTTTTAATCATTTTAATCTTGTGAGTGCGATTCCTTCCCTCCCCTTCCTCCCTTCCCCTTTTAAAATAAACATACAGTGTTATGCTATGGGGCGTGCGCTATCTCTTTTTTTTTGTTTCTAGATATCCGTGGAGGTGGTTAATCCCGTGTGAGAGCAGCCGAAGACCCCCTTATCTACATCCAATACCCCCCATTATGGACTAACTATTGAAGGACTGGTTGGACTTTTTTTATTTTTTTATTATTATATATATTTTTTTCTTCTTTTTTTGCACTTTAGTCATTTTTTCACTATTTTTTATGGTTGTGTTGTATTGTTTAGTATAGCAGATTATAAACGTTATATGTTATATGGCTATTAATATTGCACATTTCACTTTTATATACACTTATAGCACTATATACACTTCCTAAATATATCTATAGTCACCTTAGTATATTCACTTATATCCCCATACAGTACTGTTTTGGCGCCATATCTTTTGCTCCGCTCCTATATATATATATATATATATATATATATATATATATATATATATATATATATATATATATATATACATATACACACACATACATACATACACACACACCCCTTTTCTAACCATATATATATATATATATATATATACACACACACACACACACACACACATATACTGATGCAGCGGCCGTTATTCGAACACTTCACACGTCATGTACATCGAAATCCCGCTTTGAAACCGCGGGATGAATTCCAGCCTTCCCGCACTAAGATGCGAGCGCGGCGAGAGCAGAAAAACGAATTTTAGTGTTCTGGCTATTAAAACCATGAAATTGACACAGTAGCACAGTAGCACAGTGACACAGTGACACAGTGACACAGTAGCACAGTGACACAGTGACACAGTGACACAGTAGCACAGTGACACAGTGACACAGTAGCACAGTGACACAGTGACACAGTGACACAGTAGCACAGTAGCACAGTAGCACAGTAGCACAGTAGCACAGTGACACAGTAGCACAGTACTGTACACATTACAATTCATCCATTTTATTGCAAACGAAGAAACAGAATCCAAGAAATTCAAACTAAACATCAGCGATAAGCGCAGGTGCCTGGGGCGATTGGCCGCGTTCATGCTGCGTGGGGAACAGCAGAGAACTCAAAATCGGCGCCGTGATGTGTTCGAAGAACGGCCGCTGCATCAGTACACACATACATACATACTGTACATACAGACTCACACCTTTTCTAACCGTATATATATATATATATATATATATATAAAAACAAAAACACAAAAAAGCGCAAGCTCCATAGCGCATAACTGTGTACAAATGAGGGTGAATTTATTAAGAAAAGTGTCCCTAGGAGATACACTTACAAAAAGGTTAGAATAAAATATACATTGGAGAGAATCTGTATGGGGCGTCATCTACAGGAGTGGGGGAGAGGGATTTCGTCCGTGATACTGAGCACCTGGTTTGGCTGCTTCTGACTCCTGCCACGAGTCCTGCAGCAATTCAGCGTCTCTGATGTTAAAGGAGCTTCTTTTGAAGGTGCAATAATAGAAGCACAAGCAGAATAGCTGGAAAAGTGCCGAAGAACACAGGACCTCCTCCCACACGACCGTCTGAGATGACGTCACCCCGCCAACGAAGAAAAAGAATTCATGAAATTCAAACAAAACATCAGCGATAAGCGCGGGTGCCTGGGGCGATTGGCCGCATTCATGCTGCGTGGGGAACAGCAGAGAACTCAAAATCGGCGCCGAGATGTGTTCGAAGAACGGCCGCTGCATCAGTACACACATACATACATACTGTACATACAGACTCACACCTTTTCTAACCGTATATATATATATATATATATATATATATATATATATATATATACATACATACACTGTATATATATATACACACACACACCAGATCCGATTCCTTCTTATAAAATCACTTTCGGCTTACTTTAAGCATACATTACAGGTGTAGTGTACACATACTTGTGGGGTAAAAAAAACAAAAAAAAAACAACTGAAATATATTAGGATAACTTTCATATACTCTTTACGTAACTGCAGAAACTTGTAATGGTGTTAACAAGCACAGGCATATTGACATTCTCATTAAGCCTTTGTGGAGTTATTACATCTTGATTTGTTTTAAACATTTAATTTTGTCTGTATTCCTCTAGCTTCTACAGAATATACTTAGGTGGTCTTTGTAAAACAACATGGATGTCTGCTTTGGCCCAATGTGCCCTTGTAGTGTACTGCAGCAGTGCTTCTTTTATTCATTAAATGGAGCATATTTGCATTTAGTTCACCATGTCTGCTGGAACAAAAGCAACTACCCTTGGGTGGTGAGAAATGCTGAGAATGTTTACATTTCACAGTGGAGTCTAATTATATTCATGCTTAAAAGGAATTGGGTATTGTGTAGTCACCAAGGATTGCGTAATGTGACCTACAATATAATTCCATGTTAAAAACCATTTCCACCTTCATAGCACGCTCAAGCCATCAGAATGAAATGCATTGTTAATGAAAATGGTCTATGAAGAATTCAAATAAATATGCTTGATTAATTAGCACCACATTAATGGCTACTTGCAAAGCTGTCCCCCTGACAACTTGCACATCAGCACATGAGATGTACACTCTATGCAGTATTCTATTTCTTAGATAGGGTGTCCAACAATGGCCTCACACATAGAACACTGAGTTTTTGCCAGTACCACCATGCTCACTTAGATACTTTACTTCAGTCGAGAGTTTTGCTCATTTCTTTCAATAGACACATTTGTCAAAATATTATTTGCATTCAAAGTTTGAAAACGAACGTTCAGATTCATTGTTAGAATGCTACATATAGTTGACACAATGTAAAGGAGGAAAAAAAAAACATTTTTTAAAACAGTTTGTAATCGTGCATAAATAGTATTTAAATCAAATTGTAACACAGGGAATTTGTTTAGATGCAGAATTGTTCTACAGGTAAAAGGAGTGCATACATCGAAAGATAAATGGACAGCGCCTGATATACAATTACGGACCATAAATAATCCCTAAAATGTATTAAATTATAAATGACGGTCTAATTGAGAAATTAGAGCCAACATGTAAGTGTGAGATGAACACTATTTAATATCAGTAGCCCTAAGCACCATGTATTGGGATAGAAAATTAGAAAGATGATCCGATTAATACGTGGCATAGAAAATAATTTTTAAAAAGTGCATCAAATTTTGTCAGAGTTCAAAGTGTATAGTAATGGGTATAAAAACCACAGAGATTGTCCTCTGGAGATCCAGGCTGCTTCCTTAAAGGATTAACCACTTCCTGTGATGGAAACTAAAAGAGAAAAAAAGAGAAAGCGCACCCTCCTAGTGTAAAATCAATTTTACAGTTTAATAAAACAGGACAAATCTACAATCGTCTCACTAACAAACGCCAGATGGTATTAAGCATGTATGAGACAAATCTTAAACTCTGTCACTGCGGCCGTGGGGGTAATGGTGTCCGCCGTACTCCTGGACGCTGCTTCCAGAAACCGGAACTGGTAATCGCACCTTGTGTACTCGTCCTCCGGCGACTGGCAACACTTGTTTTGGGTTCCCCCATGGTTCACGTCCTCCCAGCACAATATCGCAGTGACGGCGTGTGACAAATATTGGGTCTTCCTAGATTTTCAGATTTTTTTCATTCAGTTTTAATTATTGTATGTATCAAATTTATTGATCCATTCAATTTAAGATAAAGATGACAAAGTATAGTTATATATTCCAGAGCGCTGTCCCCATTTCAAATACTTTGACTTGAAACACACTATTATTATATATTGCCATCAGCTGGGTGTTCTATAATATATATGTGGTTTCCCATGATGGCACTATCCTCTGATGAAATTGTAGTCACAACGAAACGCGTAAGGATAGGATCAGAGGAAAAGAATTGTCACACGCCGTCACTGCGATATATTGCCAGAAGTGCTGGAAGGATGTGAAACATGGGGGAACCCAAAACAAGTGTTGCCAGTCGCCGGAGGACGAGTACACAAGGTGCGATTACTAGTTCCGGTTTCTGGAAGCACCATCAGCGTCCAGGAGTACGGCGGACACCATTACCCCCACGGCCGCAGTGACGGAGTTTAAGATTTATCTCATACATGCTTAATACCATCTGGCGTTTGTTAGTGAGACGATTATAGAGTTGGCCTATTTTTTTTAAACTGTCAAAATGAATTTAAACTAGGAGTGTGCGCTTTTTCTTTTTTCCTCTTTTCTGCATACATACATACATATGTAAAACAGATGTATAGTAAACACACACACAAATACATGTTATATATACAGTGTATGTGTGTATATACGGTACATAGTGTATATGTGTAAGTTCCTGTGGAGTTAAACTGAAGTTACCTCTAGAACTCTTATATTTTTAAATATATGCACTTCTATTTGGACTAACCGATTTTGATTCTATTCATAACACATATTTTTACCAGTGCCTTCGCTACAACCTTCATTTTAATAATTTCCTCTTGTCCACATTGTACCTAAGTGGCACATTTTGCCTGTGGATAATTCATATCTCTCCTCGCCTTGTACCTTTGCCTGTTCCCATATACTACAATATTATCTCCATACAAGAATTCCAGTTATTTCAGCACCCCTCAGTAGAAAACATTTACAAATCCTCTTCTCTCCTCCTCTCTCTCCCACCAAGGGTGCTAACCCTACTAATTCAATATCTGTTCCCCGACTCTTTTTCTCTCTGCTTTCTGGAAAGGTTTGCTCTCTGGCTAACAAGGTCTAGGCTGTACATGACCTCTTCTGCTCTTTTCCTTTATCGCTTTGCTATAACCGAAACCTGGCTATCACAACATGACTGCTGCAGAGGCTTTTGTCTTGTATGATGGTCTCTCTTTCACACCCATGGATAGTGTGGTGGGGTAGTTCTCCTCTCTTACTGTTGCCGATATCAGAGCCTCTCTATGCCTCCATCCGTTTCATTCTTTTCCTTTCCTGTTTATGCTGGCTAGCTTTTCCACCCTCTCTCCGCATGTAGTGGTCATCTACAGATTGCCTACCTCTACTTCCACATTCCTCTCAGACTTTGCATTCTGGCTTTCCGTCTCTCTCTTGAGACGCTCCCATTTTTTTATTAGGGAATATCAATTGTCACACTGATGATCCTTCAGTTTCCTGGGCAACTTGTCTTCTCACTTTAACCTCGTCCTTTTGCATCTGCCAATGGACCAATTCCAGAACCCACAAGGAACACCACTTTTTCCTAAAAACTGTTCCCTTTCTGATATCTTCCCCCTTCCTCTCGCTAACCATAACCTCATATCATTCACCACCAGTCATTCCTGTCACGATCCTCCTACTTGTTGGGAGTAACATCCAATTTAAAATTCAACTTTTTCGGACACAAATGATATATTGTATGGTACACCACAGAAGAATCATGGTCTAAAAATTGTATTGCAAAAAATGCTCTGGCCACTGAAGTGAAAAGGTTATTCCCAACAAAATATTATTGTTAGGAAGGACTTATTACCTATGTCTCTATTGTTGGGTGATTTGTAATTCCAGAAGATATATCTTTTTGCTGGGATATTTTTATTCAATGTTCTGTATGTAGGTGCTTTGTCCTGCAAGAGTGGCAAAATGAGTGTAAATGTATGAATAAAAAATACAAAGACCATCATTTTCAAAGATTCCAATCTACATTTTTTTGTGAGAAAATGCATTACCCATATCTACATTCCTTGCAGTGTGTACTTTCAGAAAATATATACGTTTGTGGGAGTATTTTTATGCCGGAGACTACTTTTGCCTTACAAATGACGGCATCCAACATTAAGTCCAGATAAATTCAGGCCTGAAGAGAATTATACACTATTTGGGGGCTCTATTTGCCACAGCAGTATTTAAATCTATACATGTCTGATATTAGTATACTAAGGTGACCTACAGTATGGCAATAAACTTTAGTTTTCCTTTCCATGATTGCACCAAGATTACTTACAGAAGCTAAGTGTAAAGGTAGTGTCAATTTATGAGAAAAATATCAAGACACCTGTTTTTAACAAAGAATGTACAGCCAGAAATGTTTGTGGGGAAAGGCCACACGGAATCCTGTTTCTTCTCACATTTGCTATAATGACAAACAGGACGTTTGTAAAAGTCCACAGTTCGACCAAACAGAAAAGCTGAATATTGGAAATGTGTGAGTATGCATCCTTGAGATTGATTGAAATCATGAAAATCGCCTAGCTAGACGACTTTAAGGAACTGGTTTACTCTTCGCAAATCAAAGATTGCTCTGTAATCTCCGAATGGATTTTGGACAGCAAATAACCATCAATAAATGCCTATGGTCGTTTGCTGTGTCGGCACCTTGGAAATTACCTTTGCTCAGAGTAGACTTACAATAATCTTACATAATGCTTGGATTTCTTTTGATAATTTGTGGGTTGAAGAGGCTCTTAAAAAGAAACTTGAGTTGGAACTGAAGAGAACTCCAGTGAATACCCCTGCTTGAGTACTTTCAGACCCCAAGCATATGTGGTTGTATGGACACCAGTCTTCCACATAATTGGAAATTCTACAACCACTGCCTCTTCGGAAGATGGGATCCCCAAACCTTTAATGGATATTCAATTGCCCCTTTGACCTCCCCCTTGAGTTTGAAAAAATTGTGACGGGCGATATTCTGTCTCCTATAGGATCTTCCGGGCCTGTATGCACGCGCTTCCCTGAATGACAAGCCTACAGAATAAGATGAGATTTTTCTCTGCCTCTAGAGGGCGGTATTGACTTCTTCCTCCCGAAATGTTGATAATGATCTTGTCTAGCCGGTCACCAAATAGAAATTGTCTTCTAAAAGGTAATGCACATAACCTAGTCTTTGAAGAGTTTGCTGACCAAGAGTGGAGCCGTAGTGCTATCCTTGTCGCCAAGGCCATGGTTCTTCCTAATAGCCCAACTGAATCATATGAGGCCTCACAGATTAAATCCACTGCTTTGTATGTTTCTTTCACAGCTTTTAGGAACGTGGATCTCTTTACTCCCTGCAGGATGTCTTCCTGTAAATTGGCCAGCCAGACCTCTAGACACTGAAGTTATAGAGACTGCTGGATCCGCTTACAGTCAGTTGGTAACACTACACCAAATTGTACTCAACTAAAAGATGCACCAGAACACTTAATACAAGGGGAATAATTATATTATTAAATAACAGACAATTCAAATTATGAAATAGCATTATAATTCTAAAATTAAAAACAGCATTACAGTGTGTATCATGAGAATATATGTACGTCACTAAATGTGTTTTCTTCTGGCTTTCTGTTACACCGAATAAATTATATGACTTTCAGAATCCTGTGCTGGAACTACGGACATCTACTGACTGATTACACAGCATGGCTACAATGAGATCAATGAATTCAATTCTATGGTGCCTTAACATTTAATCTAAGGCCCATATTCACTAAAGGGTGCTAAGCTTTAGCCTTAACTTCCATTCATTTTGATGGCAGTTAGGTCATGCAAAAGCATAGCACCTTTAATGAATATGGGCCTGAGAGCCATATTTAAGCCCAATAATTTCACTGACGTGCATCTCGGGAATCAGGAGGAATCTGGCTAAAAATAGCCTAGTTCAACTCTTAAAGTATCCCCTGGAATCAAAATGGAAAAAAAGGGGTGGGGTATTTAAGGGCGATTGCAGCTTTAAGTAAATGCACGGACTCTTAAAGATTAAAAAAACAACACCACTTTGTTTCTATGGGGGGGAAATGATGTTTTCCTGTCTGTACGGACCCTTAAAACACAGAAAGCGCCCCCCCATAAAAAAACAAGCACAAAAGTCCATTACTTAGGCTGCGCTTATAGTGCGGCTACGGCTACGGATGACGTCTCCCATCTCCCGTCTCCGGGAATATTTCCGTGGTCGGTGCGCTATGGGTTGGGGGGGGGAGGCTGCTCCTTTCATTTGTCCTGGGCCCCATGATTTCTGTTGGCGGCCCTGATCTCACACACACAATCCCACATAATCACACTCTCACACACACACACAATCCCCCCCACACACACACAATCACACACACAATCCCCCCCACACACACAATCCCCCCCACACACACACAATCCCCCCCACACACACAATCCCCCCCACACACACACAATCACACACACAATCCTCCCCACACACACAATCCCCCACACACACAATCACTCACAAACACACACACAATCAAACACTCCCACAATCACACACACACACACAATCCCCCCTCCCACACACACAATCCCCCCTCCCACACACACACACACAATCCCCCCCACACACACACAATCCCACACACACACACAATCCCCCCACACACTCACACACACACACTCACTCAATCACACACACAATCACTCAATCACACACACAATCACTCAATCACACACACAATCCCACACACACAATCCCCCCCACACAATCCCACACACACAATCCCACACACAATCCCCCCCCCCTCTCCCTGCACTCACACACAGACACATTTCCCCTCTCCCTGCATCAGATCAGAAGCTATCTGATTGGTTACACCCTGTCACATGGTGAGACCGTCTCTGTAAAAATCAAATTCTACTGACTACAGAGATTCGTGTCTCTTCGTCGCTCCTACTATAAGCGCATGCTACAGATTCAATGCATTTGTTTTGAAGTGACGTCACGTCGCTGTCTCCGGCACTATAAGCGCAGCCATAGCTATTACGTCATGGGGATACTTCATGGGTTAAGGAATTTGGGTTGTTATCAAAATGTTTCTTTTCTTTTGTGGGCTAGGCTGTAATAATGCTAGTTGGCTGCCATTGTTTCATATGACAGGTTTCTTACAGGCATGGTTGCAAGCCTTAAAAACAAATAATCGCTGGATGCACTTTTCAGGAGTTTAATACATAGCACCATATACATTTTATAAATGTATTAAAATTAAATGCACTTTAACTACTTTATATGTTGATTAAATGAGATTTTGTATGTGCACAACTGTTTTTTCTTAATTTTTTTACTGTTTATCTTTTTAATGTTTATTTCTAGCTCTTATACTCTATATATGGGCTAACTATTTATATTGTCTCTTGATTTCTCACGCTGTGACGTAACGCATTTTGGGACTACTTAAGAAAGACTTTTCACCTAAGGATTAAAGCCCCCTAAGGAAGTTCGCATAGAAATAAACGAGTAGGTCATTGGAGCATCACTAGACGCTAGGAGATATCTACACTCAGTGTCGGCTGTAACCCGTTCCCCCTTCGGCAAGACTTCCAGAAGTGACGTCCACACTCCTGTGCGGAAGAAGAAGAGGGATTGGTGAGAGTCCCCTGTGCCTGTTCCTGGACCCAGGGTGGTCCTAATCCTTGTAACATAGCGTCTCTTGCGAGTCTATAACCGCTATTACTTTCTGTGTTTATTTTTAATGGTCTGCTCTCTCTAATTTTTCTGAGTGGAGAACCTGCTGTCTGGCTCTGGATCTGCCCGCCTGCACTCACTGTGCGGCCCGCGGCGGCTTTCCGCTCTCCCCCTCCCTCCCGAGTCCGCTCTCCCCCTCCCTCCCGAGTCCGCTCTCCCCCTCCCTCCCGAGTCCGCTCTCCCCCTCCCTCCCGAGTCCGCTCTCCCCCTCCCTCCCGAGTCCGCTCTCCCCCTCCGCCTCCCTCCCGAGTCCGCTCTTCCCCTCTCTCCCGAGTCCGCTCTCCCTCTCCGCCTCCCTCCCGAGTCCGCTCTTCCCCTCCGCCTCCCTCCCGAGTCCGCTGTCCCCCTCCGCCTCCCTCCCGAGTCCGCTCTTCTCCTCCGCCTCCCTCCCGAGTCCGCTGTCCCCCTCCCTCCCGAGTCCGCTCTTCTCCTCCGCCTCCCTCCCGAGTCCGTTCTCCCCCTCCCCCATGAGCCCGCTCTCCGGTTCCCCCACGAGCCAGGGTAGCAGCGCGCTCTAGCATTGAGGCACTTCCGTGCCTGCTGCTTGCTAGAGCGCGTGCGTGAAGTCCTGCCTGCTCTGCCGCCTCCTCCGCAGTAAACCGAGGTAGGGAAGGGTGATTTGAGGTTGCGGGGGGGGGGGGGTCATTGGAGGTGCAGGGGGGGGGGTCATTGGAGGTGCATGGGGGTGATTTGAGGTGCATGGGGGTGATTTGAGGTGCAAGGGGGGTGATTTGAGGTGCAAGGGGGGTGATTTGAGGTGCAAGAGGGGAGATTAATGTGAGGTGCAAGAGGGGAGAGTGATGTGAGGTGCAGGGGGCAGAGTGATGTGAGGTGCAGGGGGGAGAGTGATGTGAGGTGCAGGGGGGGTGGGATGTGTGCGGTGTGCAGGGGGGTATTGTGTGTTTGATGTGGAGGGGGAGTATTATGTGTATGGGTGAGGGGGAGAGATGGGGGTATGAGAGATAGACGGGGAGTATCGCAAAGGTTGATAGTGAGTTCTGGGGGAGATATGAGGATGATGTTGAAGGGTGCTGGGGGAGATATGAGGATGATGATGAGGGGTGCTGGGGGAGATATATGAGGATAATGAGAGGTGCTGGAGGAGAGATGATAATAATGATGATGTTGATTTTACCCGTGCGGCCCAAAATTTTTTCCTTGGAGCAGTTTGGCCCTTTTCACTTTACGAGTTGTGCAGGCCTGCATTACATATACACTTTTCACTATTACACTATTACACTAGTCACTTATGTTGGTAATCACCTCTTTTTATTTATGTAAAGTGTGATTTGCTTTTCAAACTTTCACCACAGTTCAATGCATTATGAAGCAAAGTAAAAAATTACGGCTAACTGTAACGGTTTCAAACAACAGGCCAATCTCTCTTCTCCCAATACTACCCAAAATCATGGGGAAATGTGTCCACTCCCAATTAAAAGATCACAATTCCAAGACAAATTTCCTTAGCCAATGCCAATCTGGCTTTCACCCAAAACACAACATGGCAACTACCTTCCTAAAAGTTTGCAATGAGATCCAGTGTGGAATGGAACTGGGACAATTTACTGGTGCAATATTCCTAGATTTTGCAAAGGCTTTGATACTGTTGATCATGTTATCTTGCTAAACAAACTCCAGTGTTCTGGAATATGCTTTAAACTGGTTTCATGCATACTGATCGGGTAGATCCCAACATGTGTCTATCTTGGGCTCTAACCCCTTGGATATCACCTGCGGTGTCTCGCAAGACTCTGTTCTGGGGTCCCTACTCTACTTACTTGTAAGGCTAAGGCCATACAGCCGTCGCCCGGGCGGAGGCATGGGAAGGCTGTGACATCACCCGCGTTTCAGTCCATGGTAGGCGCGCCGTGGGCGGCATGCCTAGGGGCGTCAGAAAGCTGATTCGCCCTTATTGGGCGAACCGCTCACGTGACCTACTCGTCGCGCTGAGAAATCAGTTTCACAATGCGCGCCCCCCTCCTGCTGCCGCTCGCGCAGTCTATGGGCGCAATCAATGCCTTTAGGCAATGTGATCGCGCCCCACGTGGATGCCTCCGCGCAGTCTGCAGCAGTATGGCCTTGCCCTAAGTGGGCTTCAATACACAAGTATGCGGATGACACCAACTTATTTGCACACAGCCGTAGCCTCTCTGACCTTGGACACATACTTCAATCTGATTTTTCAAGACTTGAAAACTGGATTTCCCAAAACAAACTGTTTTTTAATCACTGACAAGACTGTAACAATGGTATTTGGGACCAAGGTTACATTTCTAAAGCTTCCAATGAAGGAGCTACAGATCAGAACCAACTCTAATACCATCCTAGCCCCTGTCACTAGTTTTAAATATCTGGGCATATGGTTTGACTCCCATTTAACATTCAGGATGCACATTCCTGACAAACCTATGCCAAACTAGGTGTACTTTATAAGAACAAATCCTCCCTAAACCAGCTGGTCAGAAAGCGCATTGTACAGCAGATGCGAATGCCAATTATATACATAATTACATAATGTACAGCACCCCAAACTCACCTTGGCAAACTAGACAACACCCTCTATAACTCAATATGTCGATTTGTCCTCCAATGTAACTACAACACACACCACTGCGAAATGCTCAAAGAACTAGATTGGCCATTACTAAAGTATAGGTACATAGTTCATTTTTCCTGTCTTGCCTTCAAATACTTTCTGAGAAGCTACCCGTCTATCTGAACAAGTGCCTCACCCCTACCACACGCAGCACTTATCATCTGAGATCTGACTCCAAAAGACTGTTCATGGTCCCAAGGCTCAACAAAGTATCCGGTCGCTCCTCCTTCTCTTACCGTGCACCCCACAACTGGAACAATCTACTGTACCAGAGACTCTTACTTCCGCCACCAATCTAAGTTCTTTCAAATTTAAAGCCGTCTCACATTTTAATCGGGTCTGTAAACATTACATACACCTATAACATTATCTTTAACTATTCATAATATGTCTTTAAATATAATGTATAACCTCTGTTCATTTAATGTAACCATGTATTTGTCATCATAATTCGGTGCCTAGGACATACTTGAAAACAAGAGGTTACTCAATGTATTACTTCCTGGTAACCAATATGATTGATGGACAATGGTACAAGGATTTGAATCAAAAAATAATTTCTTGTGCCATAGACTATGGCACAATAAATTCTTTTTGGATTCAAATCCGTGTGCCCTTGTCCATCAATCATATTGGATACATTAGATGAAACGCAGGTCTTCCCTGGGACTAAGGAGCACCGGTAAAAATAACACTATTTATCTTTTATTGGTGTGCAGCAAATACCCATAATTTTTACTTCCTGGTTAAACATTTAATAAATAAATACATTTGGCTAAAGAGAACTTAAGGAAAAATTGGGCTGGATATACATCCTTACACAAAAAAAAAAAAAACAGTTTTGATACTATTCTAGACTATACAATGATTTTTATCCCTAGAAAACCGTGCACGGTCCTGATGCATACCGAAAGACAAAGTAACGGCTATAAAAAGACTGGCCACTATGTTCAGATCATTTTTGTCTCTAAGACGTGCTTGAAATGTTTTGATTGCAAATCTTTCTCCCATCATAAGAACATCATAAGAATTAATAGTAACTTTGCCTTATAGGCACTGCACTCACTGTAAGTAGGTAACAAATACTACAAACACAAAAACACACCATTGCTATTACGGTTTGTAAAAATTCTGACTTGAAATATAAATGTTTGCTAAGGAGTATAGACGTCTATCTCTGCTTTTTATATCAGTTTGAAGAGACGGTTAACATATTTATACTTCTCTTAGTTACTGCACAGAACAAAATTGATAATGTATGTATGTCTTTATTTATAAAGCTTGCAAACAAAGATCGGACAAAATACACAAACACTAGTTGAAATTACTTTCTTGCCGCATATATTTTTAGTATAAATTACAAGTAGTAAATGTTGTAGGTATATAAAAAGAAGTAGGCATAGGGCAACTCCTTTTATTTACCTACCCAATAATTTAGCAACATTCAATAGTTTTATTGCAGCATAATGCCATTGCTTTGGCCCTGCCCGATGACTTCATCAGGGCCACCAAAATGTTGACGTACAGCTTTTCACGTTTGCCAAATTACAGAAGTGGCTTCTATCTACTCACTTTGACTTTGAGTCAATTTGAGGAAGTTCCCAGCAACTTTGAAGCAACAGGCTGTAATCTTTATGAGTATATTTAATATACTATGGTGTGTACTACACCAGTGGGGGGCACGAGATTCGCTGCATTTAAATTAATGCCCGGGGAGCTGCAGGGCCTCTGTAAACCTTACTTTCCTTGATTCAGATGCTGCTATTGACGCGTCGCCATGGCAACGTAGGCGTTATGCGACTGCACGTTGCCACGACGCCAAGACGTCTGAATCAAGGTAAGGGGGTGGGGGGGGGGGCGAGGAGAGGGGGAAAGCCAGCAGGTGGCGCAGGGGGAAAAGATTGTGCTCCCCTGTGCTACACAACTACGAAATATCCGAGTTTAAACTATTATTACATACATATTCCCCCCCCCCCCCCCAACAACTCGCTTAAGACCCTTCATTTTATTTTCCTATTGCATAACCACGTCTGCTATAAGGCTGAACGAGCAGCTCAGTGGTAACTCCATGGTCTTTGAAGCAGGTGAACGCTGTTCAAATCCCAGTGTCAGTTCCCCTTGTGACCCTGGGCAAGTCACTTTATCTTCCTGTGCCTCAGGAACCAAAATTAGATTGTACGTTCTACAGAGCAGGGACTGATTGTGGGTGCAAAATTCTATTTCCAGTGCCGTTTACATTGTTAACAATACAGATAAACTTGTTAGCATACTAAACTTGCCTGGGTGAATGACACAAAACCAAGGTCTGCTCCAAGAGTTGCATTTTTACCAGCAATACTCTAAACAGGAATAGAAGAAAAAAAACTAGACTTACTAGACCTATATCCTTAAAGCCTATGAACCAAGATCCATTAATTCTTTCAATAAATGTTCCTCGTCAATTTTTCAACAAAAATTCCTTCTCTGCCCATCATTGAAAAATGTTCCCCCTAATGCGTCAGGTTAGCACAGTTCATAAGCTACTGTATATACAACTGTTTATGCAATTATAATGCATCAATAACTTTTGATACATATCAGTCAGTGTAACAATCTTTTCAGCAATGTTTTAGCAGGACAATTAATAGTAACTTTGCCTTATAGGCACTGCACTCACTGTAAGTAGGCAATAGTAGAAACACAAAAATAGCGCGTTGTTGGGGGGTGGGGGGGGGAGAATATGCATGTAATAATAGTTATAACTCGGATATTTCATAGTGGTAGCACACCATAGTATATTAAATATACTCATAATGAAACAAAATTAATAACGAGATAAAGGATATGCTATAACTACTAAGCAGCATTTCTACAAAAGAAGTTTATGAGAAGAAACACTATCGCACCAAATGTATAATGAACAACATTGTAAATACCTTCTTTGCCCATTGCTCTCTAACATATAAACACAGATTTTGTTGTTGTTTTGGTACTAGCCCGAGACTGGTGCACCTCAGAGCAGAACCATGCTAGGATCCCAGCACTGATGTTATAGGTTGGCAGCTCCCGCAGACAATAAAAGAGGGAAACATTGTCCATCATAACATTGTCCCCCTCAGTAACTGGACAGCTCACATAACATTGTCCCCCTCAGTAACTGGACAGCTCACATAACATTGTCAATACCTCATTTTAAGTAGATATTGAGACAGACAATCTCAGACTTGTGCTTCAAAATCTAAACAAACATCTTCATAGATAGTCAAAATGAATAATTCCATATTCAATGTGTTTGAAGAGGACTTAGTTATTTTCAATCCAGGTACAAAGTGAGTATAAATATTACTGATTGATAGTCTAATGAACAGTGCCCCTTAACGAAATGAAGTAACATACAACCGCATAATTCCGTTTTTAATCAGATTAGGGTAACAACACTATTGACAATGGAGGGGAAAGAAGGTATGCAAGTGGTGGGTAGATATACTAGGTCTCAGAGGATAAGCGGACCCTCCCCAATCCACTCCCTCCTTGATGCAAACACTTGTTTTGCCCCCTCTGTTTCAGACGAGTAAAAATTGTATTCACATGAACATATAAATTGGTAAGTGTCATGTGATGATAAAAGTCAGTATTCATTGAACCAGTACACGGATGAGCAGTCCCAAGTCCATTGGCTGGCGTGCGTGCGTCTCCGGATAAGAAATGCAGGTGATGAGCCTGAACAACCAGGCGAGAGAGAGCACAGCTTGTAAACAAAAAACGGGAAACCAGAATGAAATGCCGATACAAAGTTATGTTTATTCTTCACAGGGAATCATCCACAACATAGGCGTTGTATACGGAGAGTTCCCTTGCACGTTTCGTGCTGCCAAGCGCTTTATCAAAGAGTGAAACGCGTAAGAGGACTGTCCGTATACAACGCTTATGTTGTGGATGCTTCCATGTGAAGAATAAACATACCTTTTTATCGGCATTTCATTCTGGTTTCCCGTTTACGAGGTGTGATCTCTCTCGCCTGGTTGCTCTGGCTCATCACCTGCAATACCTCATTTTAGTTTTCAAATTTGCTGTCTACGGTGGCTAAATAGTGCAAAACTAGTACAGTCCCGCTCTGGGGGCCCCTTAGTCCTGGTTAGTACAAAAATAAATACACAATACATTGAGGAAGTGGGACAGCTTCTTTGAAATAAATTGGAGTAGGAAGACAAATCTGTTAGAGGTATTCATGCAGCCAGCTCTCGGACGGAATCCTTGGCAGAGAACTCTAAGGACCTACAGTAGTCTACAAGGTGCTGTGCAGACGGGTAAAGGTTGAATAAGTAACAATATTATAATTAACCATTTTCAAGTTGTTAAGCAGAGGTAGAGGGAATAAAAACTAATTTAACCAAAATGAGTGCCAGGATCTGCACCTACAGTATAATATGTCGTCAACACCAAATCTAGGCTTATAGCTATTGCTGTTCTTGAATTTATTTGTAAACAAAAGTAATTCTGTACGGCATGGTTTAAAAATTCCTGTATTACCCCATTAAAAGCATGACAGACACTTTCGAACACTTCAGCTAGTATGAAACAGGGGATAGAGAGTAAGCTTTACATCAATTTCACATGGAATTTAATATCAACTGTGTATTTTGTCCCAATCAAGTCAGCTTACTTAAGAACAAGAGTAAAGATGTTGGCATCTTCGTGCTATTAGGTATTCTTTTTCTTTAAGATTTACTAGCACTCAATAACAGTTTTTTTTTTTAACTTTAATTTCAGTAAAACCTGAAAAATGATTCCATCTTTGGCAACAAATCAAGCGATTGTGTGCTTGTGCGCAGTGTTACATCAGATAAACGGAAAATCCTAATCAAAGTGAACGGTTTTATTAATACATCATGAAAGAGAAGGCAAGACATCTGAAGGATATTTTATTTTATTACTTTTTATATGGAAAAAACATCTTGGCTGAAAAAACAGCTTTCTTTGGCATTATCAGTAGCATGCCAGTCTCCACTGGATTTTAAGAATGTGTCCTTCACAAACATATACTTACAGATTCTTACTGTTACAAATTAAATAGCATACTTGTGGATTATAGAAAAAAAAAGATGCATTATTGAAAAATACTGAAAACATGATGACATGGATATTGTAGATGAAAGAAATAGAATGATTCATTACATTGAACAAAAATTAGTGTAGTGTTAAAATATTTTGTTTGAAAAACACAGCAAGTATATACCAAGTACATTTGAAGCAACAAGGTTTGGCATCCTTCTAATGTTCAAATTTACTAAACTGTAATGAAAATAAACATAAAATTATCTCCCCATGAACCAACCACACGGTTTTCATAAAATGCTTTCAAACAACTGTTTCTAATACTGTACCTCTGAATTAAAAAGCCATATTGAAAAATATATACAGTACAAGTTAATTTGTATTTATATTGCTACTTACAGATAATTAAAGTCAAATGCAGCAGAAGGGTTAACATGAAACACTGTATAAAACACGTCTAAAACCGTTCACTCGCACAATAAAGTAGTAACAATGCATTCTATACCAATATACTAATTACTGCTGTAATATTTGCTTAGCTTTCTAACCACAGCAAACAATGTAACATTATGTCTTACCTACCAATGCACCTTCCACTGAAGATTCATATCTCTCTAAAATCCAGGATGAGCAGGTACCTTGGAGCCTCCAAATGATAGCACCCTGCACTTGTCTGCACTAACTGTCAGGCAGCAGCTGCTCAGATTAAAGCTACACGCTATGGCCAAATACATCACTGACATGCTTTGTGTAAGCCACAAGAAGAAATGCATTTGGCTCACTGGCTAGAAGGTCGAATTACCCACCTCCCCCAATAAAAGTCTGTGGGGTCTATGTACAGTACGTACCAACAACAATAAATTGTGTCATGCATGAAGTCTTCATACATGCATTTTATTCAAGTTTGCACTACTTTTTAGCACTAAAATTGATGCACAAAAAAGTTAAAATGTGATCTTAGTCACATATTTTTAAGTTAGAAGGAAAAAGTATAGATTTTAGAACCACACAATGCATCATGATTAAATCAAACATTTAAATAATGGGGTGGTTGTTTTCAGATTTAATTTTATTTTTTAAAGGGGGCAAAATAAGTGTTTTAATAGACATATATCGTTAGAAAATGAATTTCACAATTTCAGTGCCAAAATGGGTAAGTATCACACTGCATCTGGACAGAGACCTAAACTAAACTAATTACAGGCATACCCCGGTTTAAGGACCTTCCCTTTAAGTACACTCGCGAGTAAGGACATATTTTCAATAGCACTATACCCCTGTGTCCGTACGCTCGCTTCGCGAGTACGGGACACTTATTCAGCCCTACAGACCGCCGTAGTAGTGACGCGCTGATTCCCCTCACCAATAGGCAAACGGCAGCGCGCGTAAGCGCCTGTCAGCACGTCCTGAACAGCAATACCGGCTCCCTACCTGTACCGAAGCATCGATAAGTGGGGAAAAAAGGTAGTGCTTCACTTTAAAGCTGCAGTTCAGTCTTTTTTTATTCTTTTATTTTTTTACTTCAATAGTTTTATGTGTGCAATCTCTAATTACCTAAAGAACTGCATAGCTGCTGGTCAATTCGTTCTCTGTCTATTGATCGGCAAAGTTTGGCGACATCTTTAAATATGGGGAATGTAAATCGTTGCTATAGGAACAAGCATGCTTGTTAAAATAGAATACAAGAAAATTGGTCTTTCAAAGTTGTTTTTTTTAAAACATAAAATGCTAAAAGTATTTTTTCTTACTACAGAGCTGATTTATTTAAAAAAACACACAATCAGGATATTGCCTGAACTGCAGCTTTAAGTACATTTTCACTTTACATACATGCTCTGGACCAATTACGTATGTTAATGCGGGGTATGCCTGTATAGCTTAATATAAAGAGGGCGCACAAAGTCAGGAACTCCAACATCTAAGTTAGCAGGTCACTTTAACCGTGCTCAAGTGAACTAGGTTAAAAAAAAGATTCCATTATATAGTGCATCAAGAATCATTAGTTCACATTCATCACACGCTGCCAGGAAAGTCTACTGCTCTCTCTCCCTCTTTCTATAGGAAAACTCAGAAAATATATTTAATAACCCTGCCCCCTTGTGTTTACTATTAAATCACAAATCACTGTATAAACATTGTTCTGCAACACTCTAATGGATAATAACAGTGCATTTAAAAATTCTAAGTCTGTGAACCAGACTAATTCTTACATGATTCTATTAATTATATACAGTAATTATACAGTAATTATATTGTATGACATGGCCTTACAGGCTAGAATAAACATGACGATCCCATTGAAAATATTAAAGCAGATACCCCCCCCCCCCAGAAGCCTATTCAAGTAGCTTTGAAATGTGACTTAGGCCTTGCCCCCGCTGCCTACTACAGCGTCCGCGTGACGCTGCACGGACGAGAGCCCCCCTCAATGGCGCCGGGCCCGCTGCGAGGGGGGGCCGCAGCGCTGAGGCGAGAGCTACTCCTGCTCTCAATAGAATTGAGAGCAGGACTGGCGTCGAGCGATACGGCACGCCCCCCCCGGCGGTTCAGCCAATGAGGGCGAACCTGCTGGGTGACGTCATGGCCGCGCCCCCGTCACTCCCCCACCACGCCCCCCCCCCCCCCGGTCTCTCTACTTGCAGCTCCCTGCAGACCAGGTAATCGGCTGCACGTGCCGCCAATCTCGCGGGCGCGCGTTGCAGCTGAGTTACCGGGGCCTTAGCCTTAACGCATCTAAAGTGCCGTTTAGAAGCGAATTTGCGAATTTGCGAATTTGCATGTTTTGCTATTCTGTAAGCCCTTTTCACAGGTCCAAACCATGCAACAACAAAAAAATAGGCTTTTTTAGAAGCGTATTCATTGTGGCTGTGCAAATACGGGCGGAATGACCAAAATCACATTTGTTTACAAAATCACTGTTTTCTAGTAGTTCAGAAAACTGCAAAAAGCTAAATCGCTTGTAACCAAATCGCATTTTTTTCTCGCCACCTCAAAGCAGGTGAGATACAAATTGTGATTTCCCTCCAAAGCGATGACAACAATGAAACACTAGTATCTCCAGTTGTATAATAAATTGGGGAGAGATGCCTGTGCTGAAAAAGGCACATACCTCCGGTAACCTGGGAGAAATGGATATACAAATTACATTTAAATGAGTTACCCATCCTAAAATATATTAAGCGCCTTGTGATGAAGGGGGTGCCAATATCAGACCCAACAGGATTACAACTCACAACCCTGCCATCCAGGGCAGCAGCTCTAGCATTGAACTAACCCCCTAACTGCCTTTAAAGCAGCAAAACAATCTGAAATCTTATTTTTTTAAATAAAGAGTTCTATTGTATTGGTTATTTTTTTACGCAACTCTTTTTTTTTTTTTTGTAACTTAAATTTTAATTTTAACTTAAATTTTATTGAAAGTCAATACAATGAACATAAATATCAATACAACATACTCCGTCTCTTCACCCACAGATGGGTATAGGCGACTTCCACGGGGGGGGGGGGGGGGGGAAGTATCTGATTGAGCTATCCAGGGCTGCCAAACCTTTTGGAATTTAGTGCCAGTATCATTGACCCGACTCGTTAATTTCTCCATTTGACAAAAATAAATAAAATTCTGTTTCGAAGTTTAGACACTGATGGGGTGTCCTTTTGTTTCCATAAAGCTGCAATCTCGCACCTCATTGCTGTTGCAAAGTGGGCAACAAGTATACTTTCAGACCTGGATAAACCTTGCATTGGTCTATTCAGAAGTAAAAGCCAGGGATCCATAGATATAGTGAGGCCCAATATCCTCTATAGCCAATTTTTTATTTCCCTCCAAAGGGATGCAACTTGAGGGCAAGACCTCAGCATATGTAACAAGTCAGCCTGTTTTCCACAGTTTTTTTGACACATTGGAGAATAGCCTGGGATAAATTTGGAAAGCTTTACCGGGGTAAGGTACCAACTCATTAAAACTTTATATGCATTCTCCTTTAACATGGTGCAGATTGAGCTTTTTGCGGCCGCCACAAAGATCTCGTTCCAATCCTCCTCCTCTAACACTTCCTCCCACTGGCTCATGTATTGCAGTTTTTGAGCGAATTCCGCACCTGGACATGTTACTTTCTTGTACATTTGTGATGTAAGGCCACTGGTATCTGTCTCTAGTATAAATAATTTCCAGTGTGTTGGTGAGGGGAAGGGCAGGTGTTTATTATAGAATGCTCCAAACTGAAGGTAAGAGCTCAGTGTGGGGACAATCCTTCTCTGTCCTAATCTGTTCCAATGTCTTAATAGTTTTATCCATCCCTAGATCCTTGAGCCTATATAGCCCTTTCTGTTGCCAAATTGTAAAATCCTTCCTGTTCATAACGGGAGCAAAATCCGGGCTGTTTAATACGGGGGTAATTAAGATTTCCTGGTTGTCAATTGTAATTTAAATTTCCTGGTGATCATTGAGGACAATGGGTCTCTAATAGAATTTATTACCGACTTTGAAGACCAGGTTAATGTATTCAGGTCATTGGGTATATTAAGAGTTTGTTTTGCTAATGCTACCCATCTTTTCAAATTGGGATTAGTGTGCCATTGGGCGATTTGGCTATGTTGGGCCGCTTTATAATATGATAACAAGCAAGGTACTGCTAATTCTCCAGCCAATGTCACTCTTTTAAGAATTCTTCCCTTAGTTCTTGGTTTCATATAGTTCCAGATGAATTTAGACAATAAAGACTGAGGGGAAAGAATATCTTTTAAAACGACCGGTACTGGCGAGGTCTGAAAGAGATATAGAATGCGCTGGAGCAAGTTCGTTTTAATGCACTGTATCTTGCCTATCCATGAGATATTAATTATATGTGGACCAAATTCTAACATCCTCCCTGAATGTTTGGAATAATTTGGCAACAGCTGTTATTGAAGGCCTCGAGAAGGCTAAATAGGTTGGGCAGGGACGTGAGAGGTTTGGCAATTGTCAGGATCACATCATCCCCAAACAGAGCTACTTTATTTGATCGTTCGTTAATTTAATCGGGGCCGCCAGGGGTTTTATTAAACTATTAATGCCATTTTTAATTAGTTTTAAAGCATCCTATGATTTCTACAGCAGATTTTAGCCCACCTCCCAAACACGGCAAGATCTTTGCAACACTTTGCTGTTTGAGATAAGGTGTCGTCAATATTCCCAGCAGTTTGAGCTGTAAACTACAACACTAGATAATATTACCTATCATATCGCGACTTCTGAACATGCCAAAACGTACGATTTGGCAATGACAAATTCGAAGCTACTATAGTAGGCCCCTATATGTTTCATAACGGGTAAAAATCCTGATTCTCTTAATCTCTAGCATCTGAATTTAGCAGGGTAACCTGTGGACTGCACTGGAGTCTGAGGAGATATCCATTTTAACCTCCCGGTCTCTAAATATTACAAACGTTTATATCACCTGAACTGACGATCAAATGTAAAAAATACAAAACAGCACTGGAAAGGGCAGAGCAAAATGCAAAAAGATGCCACAGACTGCAGCTTTAAGTAAATCACAAATTTAATAGCACGTGTCTAAAATATTAAAACAAAAAGGGAGTAGGTAAGGTTTAAAAAAAAATGTCTATTTTTTGAAGCACTGCTGCTTTAAGACTTTCCACTTCCAGCCTACCAAACAAGCCTAAAAAATGTATAAGAACCTGCATACTGCCAAGGAATTCTATTTAAGTTATTGTCTATCGACACAAAAAGCCCCAAACAGCTAATCGTGTATGTAGATCTTATTTCCTTTGCATTTCTACACCCTAAAAACAGAGCAGGCCTTATACTACTAAAATCATGTTTTCTTATCATGGCCCTGTCCAGAAATCACTTTATATCACAAGGGAAAACACTTTATAAAAAGAGATTCATTTTCATCTTGCGTCCATGTATCATGCATGGTACTTTGCTGCAATTGTTCCGTTGGGTAAGTGCTTGCAGTTTGGGTAGAGTCAAAAGGAGAATGTATGGAGGAGTTAGCAGATGCATACATTAGAATGTCTTGCACTATGGGATATTTGCAGACACACTGGCCCTTGAGCTATAAAGTGCCCCATTGACTAGCACATTATAAAAAGAGGGCTTCTGTTTGCGTTTAATTGGAAATTAAATAATGACTATTTCTGTTTGGATGTTGGGACTGATGACTCATTTTTTTGAGGTTCATGTTTGCAACCAAAAGATGGCTACAGTATATTGCTACTTTAGTTGCTACTTTCTTTTAAAAAAAAAATGACAACGGACACACCCAATAAGTACATAAAAAAAGGTTGTCTTCAAAAAATAAAGTGCATTCACATAAGTCCAGAGTCAAAGCAAAACTCTATTGGCTGTAAAAAAAATGACTGATTGTGCAGAAATGCTAAATATTTGCAGACGACTTCAAAAATCACCTACAGCATGTTTTTAGTGCATACAATATGGTGTTTCATAAACATATGTGGCACATTTCTCACAAAACCTGAATAGCAGAAACAAACCAATGCATACCACTAAGAAACAGGTAGAAAGGGACAAAACATCTAGTAAATGATGCCTATAAATTCCTATATTTGGACCCATTTCAATATGGATTACTTTTTAGTTGTAAAACACAAAATTGCATGTTTTGTCATTATCAGACATGTGTAAAATGTATTGCTTTGTGACAGAATGATAAAAACAGATAGTTTTTCATAGAATATTCTATTGAAAAAAAACCCACAGTCCAGTTTCTATGTATGTTAGGTAAAAATGCTGCTACTATTGCAAGGTTGCCATTACTTAGGCTGCGTCCATAGAGGGGGGAGCCGCACTCCTCCGCGCTGACGCTGAGGCTCGTCTGTGGAATCAGGAGCGATTGCATGAACTAGCAGACGAGCCAGGGTGCGCGATTGGGAAGCATGGCACTGACGTCACTGGGCCAATAGCCCCCCTCTACTCAGACCACCCTCAGCTGCTTCTTCTTCTTCCTCCATCTCACCTCAGGACTTTGCTGACTATTTTAAGGAAAAGGTGGAATCCATACGTCAGAACATCCCCGCTGTTTCCTCCTCCCATCCTACACCACTTCCTGAATCTCCTCCTGCCTTTCTTGACTTTTTCCGGTCTCAAAGGAGGATGTGTCGCTGATCTCCTCTTCTCCCTCTACCACTTGCCATCTTGAACACATTCCCTCCCTTCTCCTAAAACATCTTGCTCTTACTATAATCCCTACACTCCCACACATTTTTAACTCCACCCACTACTCTGGTACCTTTCCCTTCAAACATACAACAGTTATACCATTACTCAAAAACAGCAAGCTTGACCCTACATGTCTTTCTAACTATCGACCTGTCTCCCTCCTGCTTTTTGCCTCTAAACTCCTTGAGCATCTTGTATTCTCTCGCTTGCTCCATTTTCTCAACACCATATTCTCTTCTAGACACTCTACAATCTGGCTTCCGCACTGCTCACTCCACTGAAACAGCCCTCACTAAAATAACTAATGACCTCCATGTTGCCAAAGACAGAGGTCATTACACTTCTCATATTACTAGACCTCTCTGCAGTATTTGATATCGTGGACCACCCTCTTCTCCTTCACATTCTCCATACTCTTGGTATTCGTAACACAGCTCTACCCTGGATCTCCTCTTACCTCTCCCATTGTACTTTCAGTGTCTCTTCTGCTAGCACCTCCTCCTCCTCTATCGATCTCTCTGTGGGGGTACCCTAGGGCTCTCTCATGGGACCTCTTCCCTTTTCTCTGTACACACTTTCTCTAGGTGACCTAATCACATCTCTTGGGTTTAAATATCACCTTTATGCCTGCGACACACACATTTACTTTTCTACCCCATACCTTACACCTGCTGTACAGATCAAAGTTTCTGAATGTGTCTCTGCGATATCATCCTGGATGGCCCTCCGCCGACAAACTTAACATGGCAAAAACAGAGCTCCTCATACTTCCTCCCAACCCTGGCCCTACTACCTCCTTCCACATTACTGTTGGAAGTACTATATTTTACCCAGTAGCCCAAGCACGCTGCTATGGGGTCACACTCGACACCTCTCTCACTCAAAACATATCTAAAACCTGTCACTTTTCAGCCACAATATTACAAAGATACGCCCTTTCCTCTGTTGCTTGACTGCTAAAACTCTGACTCAGGCCCTCATTCTCTCCCGGCTCAATTACTGTAACCTCCTGCTGTACGGCCTTTCTGCCTCTCACCTGTCTCCCCTACAATCTATCCTAAACGCTGCTGCCAGAACCACTCTACTCTTTCCTAAATCTGTCTCAGTGTCGCCCCTGCTGAAATCACTCTCCTGGCTATATATCAAATCCTGCATCTCGCACTCAATTCTCCGCCTCACTTTTAAAGCTTCACACTCTTCTGCCCCTCCTTACATCTCAGCCCTAATTTCTCGCTATGCTCAAGGATGTCTTCCCTCTACCCCCTTTGTATCCAAAGCCCTCGCCCACCTTAAACCTTTCTCACTGATTGCCCCACACCTCTGCAATGCCCTTCCCCTCAATACCTGCCTAGCACCCTCTCTATCCACCTTTAAGACCCACTTGCTTAAAGAAGCATATGAATAGCACCGTGGCTAATATTATACCCATGAAACATAAAGCTTGGACCCTAACAGACGCACTTACCAGAACGCCCTCCTACTGTCTCTGTACTTTCTTCCTACCTACCAATTAGATTGTAAGCTCTTCGGAGCAGGGACAACTCTTCCTAAATGTTACTTTTATGTCTGAAGCACTTATTCCCATGATCTGTTATTTATATTATTTGTTATTTATATGATTGTCACGTGTATTACTACTGGTAAGCGCTTTGTACATTATTGGCGCTATATAAATAAACAAAGGTATGTGGGTATGTAGCACACCAAAACAGTGCAAATAAATGCAAGAAATGCGATACTTGCGCACAATGCCGGAGCTCCTGGTTCAGGGATGGCCTATCTGCAGCAATCCAAGTATACAGCAACAGGAAAGATGATCCAGGGCTCCACGGGTTTTTAGCAAAATAATTTATTCATAATACATAACGTTTTGGCCTCACTTAGGCCTTTGTCAAGTGACTGGTAAGGCTGCATCCAAGGTCAGCGCCCGTGCTGAGGCGCGCTGACGCTTCTCAGTGAGCCCCTGCAGCCGCAATGAGAGCGGCTTTAGCAGGGGATCGCGCACGCTTCCGCAAGCGGGCGGAAGCGTAGATCTTATTCAAAAGATAGATTTTCGTGCTCACGGGAGTGCAGGGCCGGTCACGTGAGCGGTTCGCCCAATAAGGGCGAACCAGCTCCGTGACGTCACAGGCCCCCTGTGAAGAGAGCCCACCTGGCTTGTCGCGCAGACAGTCTCTTTGCGGATCGAATGAATTCTAAGTTCCTGTGATCCGTAAAGACCGTAATTGGGTGATTGGCACCCTCCAGTAGATGTCTCCACTCAGAGAATGCAGCTTTTATAGCCAAGGGTTCTTTGTTTCCGATGTCATAATTTCATTCAGCTGTTGACATTTGGTATGAATAAAAGGCACATGGATGAAGGAGCATCTTGGGTCCAATTCTTTGTGACAGAATGGCACCAACAGCGGAGTCGGATGCATCCACTTCCAAGATGAATGGTAATTCTGGATTTGGATGGATGAGGATAGGGGCAGATGTGAAGAGTGACTTCAATTGTTCGAATGCCGCATCCGTTTTAGGAGACCATTTGAAGGGGAATTCTTTCCGTGTGAGTCGGGTGATTGGGGCAATAATGTCAGAGAAATTTTTAATAAAACGTCTATAGAAATTGGCAAAGCCCACAAATCACTGAATGTCCTTTTCATTTCGAGGGATTGGCCATTCCACCACAGCTTGAATCTTGCCTGGGTCCATACTCAAACCCTCGGGAGAGATGATGTAACCGAGAAATTGCATGCTGGTCTTTTCGAATTCGCATTTTTCTAACTTGATGTACAATTTGTACTTACGGAGATGCTCAAGGACAATTCGGACATGTCTCTGGTGATCCATGATATTATCTGAGAAGACTAGGATGTCATCCAGGTATGCCACTATGAATTGGTCCAATAACTTTCGGAGGACATCATTGATTAAATGCTGGAAGGTAGCAGGGGCATTACAGAGTCCAAAAGGCATCACCAAATATTCATAGTGCCCATAACGGGTTCGGAAAGCTGTTTTCAATTCATCACCGGGTCGAATGCGGACCAAATTATACGCTCCTCTGAGATCTAATTTGGTAAAGATTTTGGCTGACCGAATTCTTTCCAATAGTTCAGGAATCAGAGGTAATGGATACCTGTTCTTCACTGTAATCTTATTTAGTTCCCGATAGTCAATGCATGGGCGTAGAGAACCGTCTTTCTTTCCCACGAAGAATACCGCAGCGCCTGCTGGAGAAGTAGAGGGTCGGATAAAACCCTTTGACAGGTTCTCCTGTAGGTAGTCATTGAGGACCTTCAATTCCGGTTCTGAGAGGGAATAGATTCTTCCAAACGGAATGGCAGCACCCGGTAATAATTCAATGGGACAGTCATAAGAGCGATGTGGGGGAAGCGTATCCGCATTCTTCTTGTCACACACATCTAAAAACTCAGAGTATGGAGCCGGCAGAAAATTTTCTTAAGACGAGGAAATCTTATGTATTCCTACACACTCTGGTATAGGAGTTTTAGGTAGACAAGCTAGCTGACAGTGCTCCGAGGGAAACGTGAGGGTCTTTGTCTTCCAGTCAATTAGTGGGTTATGGATCATGAGCCATGGAATTCCCAGAATCACTGGAAACAAAGGTGATGGAATGAGACCAAATTAAATCTTCTCCTGGTGATTGGGCTCCATGATTAGTGTTAAGTTACTTGTTTCATGGGTAACAGGTCCAGAGCTCAAGGGAGAACCGTCAACGACTTCCATCCTTTGTGGAGATTACTTGGCTACAAATGATACCGAATTGTTCTTGGCGAATTCTATGTCCATAAAACTCCCTGCCGCCCCTGAATCGACCATTACTGTGGTTGAAAAACGATGTGTTCCTTCCTCAATTATAATAGGAACCAGGAAGTGAGGGTGTAGCGAAGGAGGGTTATCTTTCCCTTGTGAAGCAGAGAGAACAGTTTTTGAAATAGCGTGCAGCTGATTTCTCCTAGGGCTCTGGAAAGAAGACCGCCTGGACTTGTTTGGGCAATCAGCGAGATAGTGCCCATCGTTTCCGCGAAATAAACAGATCTTCTGTTCGGCGTCTATTCTTTTCCCCGGTTGAGATGGGTCCCCGCAGTGTATTTACTTGCATCGGCTCCGCTTCAGTCTCCCTGGAACGTCTTGGGGTACTCACATCTCTAAACCCGGGGTTGCTTGGCATGAACCCGTCTCTCCAATCGTCTTTCCGTAAGCCTGCGATCAATTTGGATACATAAACGTACAAAGTCCTGAAATCTCTCTGGGGGCTCCACCCGGGCTAGTTCGTCTTTAACTTGCTTCGAGAGACCCTGACGAAAATGATATTTCTGCGCGGCCTCATTCCACTCAGTATCGTTAACCCATCTGCGGAATTCAGCGGCGTACTCAGCTGCCGAGCGTCTTCCTTGACGAAGATTGTTCAGAGTTGCCTCAGCGGTTGCACTACGGTTTGGGTCATCAAAAACAAGACTCATGGCTTCGATGAACTCCTCCAGGTCCCTTAGTAGTAGTGGGCTATCCTGTTCTAACATAGGGGAGACCCAAGCAAGGGCCTCATTCTTGAGCAGGGTTATGATCAGTCCAACCTTGGCTTCGTTGGTATTATAGATGGTAGGCTGAAGCTTGAACACGTCTGCATTGATTAAGGAAATCCCGAAAAGATTGTTTTTTTCCTCCAAATTTTTCCGGAAGGGTTACACGGGGTGCGGTTTGCACAGTCACAGTCTTTTGAACAGATGCGGTGATTAAGGCTGCACGTAGTTCACGGTTTTCAGCTTCTGCGGTGGCAGCTCGTTCCTCTGAGCGGAGAGCACATCCTTCTGCGCGGACGACACATTCTTCCCAGCGGGCATCACGTTCTACCTGGCGGGCAACCGTTCTTTCCGGAGGGTATCCTGTTCTTCCACGTGACCAAGACGTTTGATAAGGTGTCCTTGTTGTTCTTGGAAACCAACCATGATACGTTGTAAGTCATGGAGTGTCCGAGCCTGGGCCAGGTCTGTTCCAGCGGAATTCATGGTAGGGCCTGTTTATTCTGTCAAGGATTGGACTTCGGCTCAAGTGGATCCCAGTGGCAGGAACAGCAGGGAGCGTAGTAGGGGTCACAAGCAGAGGTCGGCAACGAGGAGACTGGAACAGGATGATAGCAATAGCTAGCACAGCAGTAAACACAGGAACCTTGCAGGATCTAAGAACCAGTATAAACAGGCAAGGGAGGAACAGGAAAGGGAGGTTTACAGTATATATGCAGGCTGAGAGGTAGAGCACAGTGCAGAGGTGTCAGGTATCAGGGTCTGGAATGTTCCTTAGTTTAGCAGCAGCTATCCCGGTGGACAAGTATAGGTACTGCAGGCTAGAACAAGATATTGAGAGTGGTAGCAGTCCCGGTGGCCAAGCATGGGTACAGCAGGCTAGAGAATATGACACTGGATTTTGGCGTCCTGAATTAAATGTGGCAACTCTGACCATGCAGCATGGTCAGATTCCCACAACACATTTAAGGTACATCTATGTCATAATTATGCAGTTGGGTATGGGTATTATGATAATAAAACATATTTTTACCGGTCCTTACTGTTTCAGAACCTACATTCTAAGCAATACATTCCAGAATCCTCAGGGACTCACAACACCAAAACTTTGTTCGAATTTCATAACATTTATAATTTTATCAGTTAATGCAGGTGTGCGCAAACTTTTGGTGCTGCGCCCCCTGTTTGCTCTCCCCCAGTGTTCGCGCCCCCCCTTACCTTTGTGCCGGCATCAAATGACACAGCCGAGTCATGTGACGTCACGTCACCCCGTGGAGTAATTTGATGCTGTATTACTATGGCATCGCATGACAAAGCGACCTATGTTTAGACAATAGTATGAGTAGCTGAAGCTCCCTAACTGGACAAAAAAGATTAGGTATCTGATATTTGCACAGGGTTTCAAGAAGTGAAACAGCATTATCTTCATTTCCAGGACATGGACCCTCAAACATGCTTAGCTGACTAACCCCCTTCACATGTTTGCCATTTCTTATATGCTATTCAAAATGCTTCTCAACCTTTTGGACAGCGTACCATCTGTTCAACACTGGCCTCTCTCGACCTTTTAAATATAGCAAACTGACTATTACTGTCGTACAGAAAATAAGTTATTAGGATATAAAGCAAAGCAAGTTAAGCATTAATACAGTCTAACACCCTATCCATGGTATATTACAATCTACATATATAACAAATAAGCGACTGAAATAGGGAAAAACTTGGATCTTGGAGCTCATATCCACATGAAAAACAATAACGAACCCCTTGTTCTAGCTATTCTCTTTCATTGAAATATGCTTCCCTTCGTTACCTTGTTGAATCCCTTGATGTATTTATATTTTTTTTATATCCCTCCTCTTCTCAAAACTATACATGTTAGCGTCCTTCAGTCCTTCCCAATACGTTTTATGACAGAGACTTTGTACCATTTTAGTAGCTCTCCTTTGTGCAACATTTCAACGTTTATGTCCGACAGGATATATGGGCGTCTTTTTTACTCAAGGCCCTGGGATGCAAAACTGACGCAAAATGACTTCCAATAACAGCACCATATTTGTCAGACAAAGTGAAAGGAATTGTGTGAGTATTTGATAAATCTGGCACAATTATTTTGCACTAGTTTTGCAGCCGAGAGACTTAAGTAAATAACCCCTGTGGTGTCCAGAACCAACTAACATTACAGCTCATTAATAAACATTTCTAATTACTATAACCATATTTCATTTGGTCAGTCATTAAAATGTGCCAGAAAAAAGGGAAATGTCCTATTTTTACTTTTAACAGGTGCTTGGCTTGAATGCCTTGGTTTAGGATAACTAATATACCACCCTAAGTACAAAGATGTAATTCACTCTAGGAGGTATTCTGACATAATAAAAAAAAGAACATACCAAAGCCAGAACATTTTGTGAATGGTATCAAAGACGTCATTATAATGTTAGTCATGAGTTCACGAGACTGTTATTTATTGGGAGTTATACAGTACTTACATATAAATGAACACAATGTACACACTTCTTAAACTTTCTAAACATATTAATTATGGTATTGCTTGCGTCAAGTCAATAAATAATTCTTACAACCAAGGATAATAACGGGGCACTAGGCTGGAGAACAAGCTATTATAATTAAACGATGGATTAATTAATTGTATTAAGAACCTTTAAATGTTATGCTCGATTATACGTGTTTGCATTGAACTAGAAATATCTCAAAGAGGTTTGCCTATATCTGCATTCATATTGTTCCTGTGTATTTTACCCCTGTAAGACAAAAGATACTTTAGTAAATTTATGAATTTACATGTCTTTGATCTTTCCAAGTGCAAATAATTATAACGTTATCCCAAAGGGAATCAAAGCCCCTCACAATTACAGTATAGTGTGAGGTACGCAGCACATATGAATTTTTACAGACACTGTCCAGTTGAGTTTACAATCCATGTTTCTGGTGCCTAAGGCACAGGGAGATAAAGTGATTTGCCCAAAGTCTGACACCGGGAAACTCTGTGTCAGTGTTTACAGTCAGTGTCTTTACTCACTGAGCCATTCCTTCTCCCTTGTACATTTTATTTTGTCCCAAACTACTAAACACATTCCAGGTGTTTTCTAATAAAACCAATAGGCATATTCTAATACATTTGCATTTGGAATATTTAGGGTATGACATATCATGATGGATGGTTCAGGCTGTATAGTGACTTTTGGTTAACATGGTTTATTCTTACAGAATGTCCAATGGCATTAACTAAGTTCAACTTGTATTACCTTCAAAACAGATATTAACTATATACTGTAGATACATGGGCATAGTTGATCCTATGCCTAAACTGACTTGATTAGAGTATATAAATATTATATAAATCCTGATATCAGCATAAAATGAAACTCTGATACTTTTTACTGCAAACAGTTTGTATGTTGGTAAATGATACTTTAACCTGGTCATACAGGCCATTTTGATGATAATATCAAATGACCAAAAACATCTGAAACATCAGTGGAAGCAGAGGTGTGTACAGAATTCAATAAAGTATGTTCTGTCACTTGACACAGTAATACAATGGTCCCTAAATCACAGCAAATATAGAAGTGCACACAATGTTTTGCTAACCTGCTGTTAAGAAAATGTGAAATTGATCAGAAGGTAGTAGGGTGTATTCACATTTCTATTCCGTTGTGTTAATGTAAGCAGAAAAAACAATATTATAAAGCAATTTAGTGCATAGCTATTATTGATGAATCACAGAACTGTAATTCTTTACAGGTTGCGTGATGACTTTGTTTTAATAAATCGACATGAGTTTTTCAGAGATGTAATTATACACAAGCTTTCGAGATCTCCCACGTCTATCGCCTAAAGTACATCTGAAAAAAAGTCTTGTAAACTCCTGAAAGTTTGTTTATGTAAATCAATCATATGCTGTTCCATTAAAAGCCATTACCGACTTCAAGGAACGTCCATCTATCCAGCACCAAATGATCTATTTGAATTCTGCACAACTTCAGACAATCGGATTCTTGTCACTAAAAAGGAGTCCTTGACAAAGCGCCATAGTGGGCGTGAAACATGTGGGAGGAGGAGTTTTGTCATTTTATGTAATTTTCATTAAAGACTTTTTTAACCTTCAATTCTGGTGAGTTCCCCAACTTCTTTTCATAGCAAGCGGTAGTCCACTCGATCATTTTTTTGTTTCTGTTGCTGCCTGGATCGGAGGACACCACCGGTTTCACCATTGTTGTGGGAGTAAAGGATTAGTGGTGACACCTTGTGAGCGTGCGGCTCTACACCACTTCATTTGGAAGGAGACGGGGGTAAGGTGAAGCTTCTCAGGGGGTCACACAGCCTGGTGGGAATCCAATCTCTCTGTAAGTACCCCGCTTCTTATACCTTGCTTAACCCCCTGGTTTTTCTCCCCTCTCCCTGCATCTATACTTATATGTACCGGACATTGCTATTATCAATGTAAAAGACTTATTTGATTTCACTTACCTTTTTGCTTCTGGAGCTGATATTCGTTTTTTTGCTCTGGTAGAAATACAGTAAGTCCTCGTTTTACGACGAATGGCTTATCAAACGCATCCCTATGGCCGGTTTCACGACGCCAAAATGGCTTATCCGACGCTCTTACAACGCTTTGCAAAGTTGCAACATTATGTCAATCAGAAGGCTGCAGTCAGGGAAATCACCCAGATCAGTCTGTGTGAAGGTTTAGTGGTGTATTTATGCTCTTAAACAGTTTTATTATACAGTTCTGGATTCAATAAATAGAATCTGTACATCATAATTTATGTGTGCGCTGCATAATCTTATTGTTTGAGTAAAATATTTGGTGTATTTTAGTGTTAAAAATGCCTTCAGGAACGGAACCTTTCATTTAAACAGTGTTCCTGTGGGAAAATGTGATTCGATTTACGACGCTTCGCTATCTGACGCCATTTTGAGTAACGCATTTAGTCGGATAACCGAGGACTGCCTGTAAGGATAGACAAGTGCAAACAGATACCGAAGGCAATGAGGGCTCTGCTCATGAGCACTTACAGTCTAGCGTGAATATGTTGAAACAAAAGGTACATTTGCTGCTCATTGTGGGATGTCATATGCCTCAGGGTGGAGTACGGTCCAGCTGCACAGCTGATCCCATTAAGGTTTGGGGGTGAGGATGTTAGGAGGTGTTTGCATTGAGTTTAGTCCAGACTCATGCCAGATAGGATGGAGACCATGTACCATTTTCTTTCCAGTTTCAGTAGAGTAAATAGTAGAGTCCTCCTCTTCATCTGGATGTACAGTAACACCTAGTTTAGGTCTGACAACTAATAAACACACAGCCCCTGTAAGCTCAGACCTCAAAACCACCACGCCATGTATATCTGTGTTAAAAATGAGTGCTACTGAGATTGTGACCTCATGTAAAATAACAAAAGACAAAAAGCCCCAGTGCTATATGCAACATGACAAATCCTAGTCAAATACTTCCGTTTTTCTTCATAAATGTGGGTCATTAAACTTAAATTCTTTGGCCAAAGCATTTTAAGCTTGCAAATGACACCAAGGTATCCCCTCTTTTCCAAGTCCTAACACTACTGTACCCACAGAAAGCTCAGACATCGGGATTTAATGTAACTCCAATTGCAACAGAATGTATATCTAATTAATGTCTCCTTGGTATGTCTGTCTGTCTGAGTTGAATTGGCAAACCCTCCCTTAATTATTAGTCAAGTGATTCTGTTTAGAGCATTTAAGTCAGTCTATCTTGGCTGTGCTATATGGCTGTGTAACATCATACCTGTCACATATTAAGTGTCTGTTGAATTAATATTGGAGATACAGGTGCAAATGTAGGTGAACACTACAAGAAGAATTAGACTTTGCACTTCAACAATAACAACTCTGCAACTGTGAGAACCTGGCTTTCTAAACGCTCTGACAATTTGTATACATCTATAGACTCCGTTTCTAATCTGCTGCTTAATCTTCAGTGCTACACTGCCCTGCCAGACCTGATTTATACACCTTCTCTTCCAACTCCTACTCTTCTCCTGCAATACTTCAGAACTCTCTCCTCCTACCTCTCTCCCTGCATCTCATTATGCTCTCCCTCTTTGCTGTTTCCTCACTCCTTTGTAAACATTTATCTTTTCACCAACTTCCCCTCTCCCCTCCTATCCACATTTCTTTATCGCACATCCCCTCCACCTAGGCATGTGCCCATACACTACACCACTATTTACTCACTTCTTTCCCAACAACTTCTGCACCCCTAAATAAAAAGCACCCCCACAAATCCTCTATTCACGCCTCTCTCTACTCCTCCTCCTTGTTGATGGGGATATCTCTCCTTGTCCTGGACCCAGCAATATACACATCTGCTCTCACCCACGCCTCCCTGCCTCATCTTTCCCTGCTAATGTTGTTAACCCATCTAATTTAATACTGACCAACCTTAAAACTGACATAGTAAAAGAAGCATCCAATAGCCTGCACTCATGGCTACTGTCCCACACCTGTCGTCACCGCCATTATAAGCGCAGCCTTACATTGTTTGCCTACCTTTAAGTCACCTGACATAATGACTCCTAGGACCCATTGCTTATTTTAATAGTAGACATTATAGTGTTATTAATTCTGTACTCTAATTTGTGTGACCCATGTCATGATTTTGCCTTCTTGGGCATTCAATTATAGTTGCCACACTCTTGACCATTTCTCTAATCCAGGGGTACGCAAAATGGGGGGGTTAATTTTTCTGGGGGGGGCACAGGCGGCAGCAGAGACCCCGGACTCTTACCCAAGGCATTTAAATTAAATGCCAGGGGATTGCGTGAGGCCTCCGCAACTCTATACTTACCAAGATTCAGACGTTCTGTGACGCGTCCCCATGGCAAAGTGACGTCACATGGCCCCGCAGCGCCATTTGACGCAGCTCTATGGTAGGGATGGGGGAGCGAGTATCGAGGCAGGGAAGACAGGGGAGCGCAGCAGCAAAAGTTTGCGCTCCCATGCTCTAATCTATCTAAATCCTTAATCAACCGGTTGCATATCATTCAGCAGACTACCTGCAATACCACAAATAAAGACACTATAGAGCACTCACCCCTAGTACAGATTACAAAAGGTATGCCACTGATAACTTGGACATACCTTTATTTTTCAATCATAAGAATGACTTTAGATTGTACTGTTGGCTAATAAGTATACACATTTTTAGTGCAAAACACATTTACTCTGCAAAACACTCATCTACAGCCTTTAAAATTGTTGTATTCAAATCCACAAAATGTGACCCACAGAAAAGGATTAGAAAAGCTGATCTTTGAAACTATGTTAAGACAATATTTGGAACACGGAACAAAAGAATATCTTTGTAAGTTGTTCAAGATAATTATTAAACATGAATAAATTACTTAGAACCAGACCTGGCTTACTTTCCACACACTATCAAATGACCAAAAAATAATGCTCAATAACATTTTAGATTGTTTTCAAACATCCCAAGACATACCCTATGTTTACCAAAGAAGAAATGCATTGCAAAACAGTATAACTTCAACCAAAAAATTGCGCCAAAAGGTTTACAGCTCTACGCTGTTTACACCAATAATTATTAGCAAAGTACTGTAATATATTTCAGCAAAAACATCATAAATGCCATATATATATATATATATATATATATATATATATATATATATACACATACACACACACACACACACATACACGCGTGAATAAAGAACCATAGTTTGATTTCCGGTGCTTGAGAGACCTCACGAGGTACAAATTAGTTCATTTAATTTGTTTTTATATGTATGCAATAATTTGTGCAGAGATATATAATAAGCGCTATGGCATCGGTTCGGGGAGGATAATATATAGGCATGGTGCACAAGAAAGCAGCTAGTTATGTAATCCAGTAAAAATGATATTACAATAAATCAAACAATGTGTCATACAAAAATGTAATGGACGCAATACAGTACATTTTAGGCCCTGCAAGTTTTATTGCATAAATATTACTGCTTTCCAAAAACAAGTTATTTAATTTATAAAATGGGGAAAGTGTTTTACTGGGAATACTATAATGTGCCTATCAAGGTAAATTAGCATAATGGTATTTATAAAATATGGCATCAGCATTGTTTTAATACCACAATTGTGCAAATACATATAAGGAGATATGGAACAGGAAAGACTAGAGAGCATTCTTGTTTAAATGGGATGCCAGGAAATTATTTTGACTGTTTGAACAAGGAAAATGACCCCTGTGTAAACAAATGTTTCAGCAATGGCCATTTAGCTCTCGTTTACAACAAATTACATCTCCTTTCCAATTTCTGGTGTTGCCACTACTTTCCAATTACTCTGTGAGCAGATCATGACACCAGTAAGATGCAATGCAAGCACAGAGAAGGAAAGGAATTTACATTTTTTAGTAAAAAGGCATGTAACCCCTCTTTATTTTACCTCAGATTATATGGCCTATCACTGAGGTGGGAGCCTGAGTCCTATGGGTTACGGTTTAATTCTTATAATGTGTGGTACATGTTGTTTGAGACTGTAGTGACTAGACACAATACAGTGGTAATGAATTATACCAAGCTTTATATACTCATATACCTATAAATTTGTGGTGTTACATATCTCAAATGAATCAGTACGGTGACTCCATACATATATATACGTAAACAAACTATACCAACAGTGCGAACGCTGCACAAACAAATAATAACTTTTATCTCTGTCCGGCCTCCCAGTCATGGGGTACTGGCCTGTAGATCCTGGTGTGCTAGCATAATCGTTGGAGCTCATAAACTTGTGTGTGTTGCAGGCCTGGTGCTCCACAAAGATAAAACTGTGATGGCAATATAACTGCAGTTTATATCCTTTATGGGTTAGCTCACCCACTCCAGCCTGGTGTAATTCCTGCACCGCTGGGCTCCCTAATCTCTCTCTGCAGTAGCCTCTGTCTGCCTGCTTTCCTCTGCACTGTCAGGTCCTGGTCTCTACTGGGCCCTGCTGCATGCACTGGTCCAATGAGGCAACTCTCTCTCTCTCTCTCTGCTCTGTTCCCTCTCTCTTAGGAGTCCAGCATGGACTCACTGTGCAGGAAGCGCCTGCACACCCTCACTCCCTCAGCTCCCTTTCCAACTGTCACCAACTGTCATTCCACTCGCTAAGCATCACATGGTCCAGTGGAATGTAATACTTAAAGGGGCCATGTCCTGTGCTGATGGCAGACACAAGGGGTTACATCCTCCCCCTGCTGAAATGTTGATGTCACCATCAACCAGGATAAACCAACAATACATTGATCTAATCTAACAATTAACGCCTCTAATACATAACATCATAGGTACAGTAGATCCGAGCTAGCACTCTCGGCAGATACCAGTCAAATGAGCATGTTGGGCTCATGACACACTGCACATGTGCGGACATCACCATGTGAGTATGAGTTCCCTGCACTATCTAGGAGCACCATTCATTGCGCACATATGATTAAATCGGGCGTAACTGACTTTCTCAGTCCCCCTTGTACCACGGGCTGGCAAACTTTCGTTTTAACTCCTGATGTAAGTGTGGATGCGCATGCGTTATGGTTTTCTAAGGTTGACCACCTTGAGCCACCATACCTGGGTGGACGTATCATGTTTTGGCACCATTTTTGATTGACTGACTGTTTCACTCACTATATGTACACCCAGTGTGCTGTACACTGAGTTAGGAGCTAGATAAAGGACTGGGAGGTCAGAAACGTCGCTCCCCGATTCTTGTACTGGCCCCTTATGCTTGCCTGATGCATTAAACCTGATTTATATCTACAGTACCAGAGAGACCCTTAAAATTAAAAATTTAAATGAAATCTATACCAATGCAAAAAAAGGTTTGTAGAATGACAACTCATCATCTCAATGCAAAGTCCATTCTTACCTTTTAGCATTGTTCTTCCAGTTGAGCCACCAAACAGATTCAGAAGACCGCTTCGTGCCCCCAAAAATGTAGTCGCCTCCAACAATGCTCCACTTATAAAGTTAGAAACTGTAGTCCGGTGCAGAGTTGCACAGAATCCAATGTGAACATATTGATTCCCATGTGTATCACTGTTCTTTTGTTGACAGACTGGAACAGGAATCAGAAGTGTTTCTAGTGGGAACAGGGAAAAGTGACCACTATCAGTCCCCTCTTCTAAAGGTTCTACATTGTAGATCTGTGAAAAATGAAAAGAGCAATATTTGTGATTTTAACTAGTGATTACATTTTTTTTGACATTAAAATAACAAATTCAGATCAAATCAAGTAGCTGACATAAGTATTATTGTCTTGAACCAACCAGGTAAACACTGGATTACCATTTATGACAACCTTTTGTAGTATTTCCAACAAATTGAAAAAGTCTGTCTCACAAGAGAACAGATGCCAAGTTGTTACCAGATACACAAAAACCACTCTTGAGATATAGACGCAGTAAGAGCCTCAGGGATCTATTGATAAAAGGGGACCCGACGGACAAATATCTACATCTTTTTCCTCAATGCCACCTTAGTCCTTTGAAAAATGAAAGTTTCAAATGTAAAGGGTGTGTGACCTGTAGGAATGGTCTCATCACAGGAACTCAATTCAAATACCCACATTCTGGTCAATCTATTCTTATAAGACATGTCTCGTGTCAAAATCTTATGTGATATACCTTATCTTCTGCTTATGTGGTCTGGTATATGTCGGTAAAACCGACAGGAGCTTCAGAGAAAGGATGAATGGACATCGGTGCAGTATAAGACTGGCCCTTACAAGAGGTGAGTCTGAAAAACCGGTAGCCAAGCACTTTATTCAGATGGATCATAAACTTGCGACTTTACGCTACATGAATATTGATCAAGATTGAGACCGTATCAGAGGTGGGGATGTAAAACATTTGCTACTCCAACGCGATTTTTTGATTTGGACACGGTTACCCCGTGGGGTCTCTTCCCTCCCCCCCTACCACTACCCTTCCCCCATCTGTCTCTACCTTGACCCCACTTCTCTCTCCCCGTCTCCCTCGCCCCCACTTCTCTCACCCTCTCCCCCCACCTCTCTCCCTCAACACCACTTCTCTCTCCCCCACCTCTTCCACCTCACCTCTTCCACCCCCTTCTCCAATCCCCAACAACTCCCCAATCCCACACATTAAACCCCCAATCTCAAACAATACCCCCAAATTCCACACAAGAATCCCCCCAATGCCACACCACACAATAATCCCCACAATCCCGCACAATAACCCCCTCCCTCCCCCAATCCCAAGAGTGGCAAGCTGGGGCAGAGGGAGGAGGTGGAGGCTGCAGAGAGAAGCAAACGGCACAGGCGCCAGGGGTGGGAGGGGGGGGGTGGTGGACAGGGGCACAAACTGAGGGGGTAGGAGACCGCAGCACTGCCGCGGGTGCCAATATGGAGAGGGACAGAAGTACTGTGTGGTAGGTCAGAAAAGGGAGGGAGAGGCTGGAGGCAGTCAGCCGCGCTATCCTCCACCCTCCCAGGATGCATCGTATCAGCACAACCGTACACAGTATGCCCAGGATGCGCCTGCAGAACTCCGCCCCGGATTTGCGCGTGTGAAGAGCGTAGGCAGGACGTCAAGAGGGAGAGGAGGATGTCGGGAGGGAGAGGGGAAGGAGGACGAAGTTGTGACGTCACGTAGCGTCCCATTGTCATGGCAATGCAGCGTCATTTGACACAGCGTGGCCATTTTGTCTGGAGCTGGAAGGGGAGACACAGCACTTGCATAAAAATGCCGGGAGAACGTTGCACCACACAGATGTACTCGCCGCCGGTAAGAAACTCGCCTGCGGGCCTAATGCACTCTCCACGGGTGAGTGGCCAAGTGCATTTGTCGAGCCCAGTATACTGTATATACATATATATTTGGATGGAGCACCATGATTCTTCCTTTTCAAAGAGGCAAAAAGAATTTCAAGACACCATATCTGTTTTTGCATTTAATATTCATTGTTTTATTTTTTATTTTCTAATTATTGCTTGTTTCATTATCTTTTCTTTATTATTTTTACAAGACAACCCTCTATAGACTATTTGAGATTCACACATCTATAATGAAGAACATGTTGATTCCAACGATATGGTTACAAATACTGTTTAAGAGTTTAATACTAACTTTATTTGAGGCCGCTGACAATATCAATGGTAGATTACAGTACATGAGCACATGTTAACACCTTATAAATAATAATTTATCATACTGTTTCTTGTTCTACTACACTCATTTGTTTGATATGGGTTGCATTTAAATTGAGGTACTTGTATATGATCTACAATGATATGTATTAATCATTTTGTTTTATTCATTATTGATTTTTGAAACATTCAATATTATGTGAGATTATGGCATTCAAGTTGCCATTTGACAGTCATATTCCTTTTTTGTACACAGTATAGGTTCTAGTTGAAATATTTAATTATATACTGTACCATTTAAATACTTAATAACTTAGTTGTGTTCATTCTATAGTCTCCAATGTATTCATGTTGTTCTGTTTATTTTTTGTTTGTTGTTTACACTGGCACTCTAGTGGTGTTTACTTGCACTTTTTTTTACTAGAAAAACACCTTAGAGATATTCTCCACCTGTGTTTGATATGTTTGTGTGGTTGCACTTATCTGTTGCCAATCTGCAATTAACGTAGATCACATGTTATGGATGCGTGCTAAAAGGTTTCCCTGGACAGGTGTTTTTTGATGTAGCTTAGGGATATTGTGAAAAATGTCCATGGTTAGGACCGAAACGTTGATCAGATTTCACTTTAAATAAATTGCATTGTATTGTATTGTATGTCTTTATTTATATAGCGCCATTAATGTACATAGCGCTTCACAGTAGTAATACACGTGGTAATCAAATAAATAACAAATAATATAAATAACAGATCATGGGAATAAGTGCTTCAGACATAAAAGTAACATTAAGGAAAAGGAGTCCCTGCCCCGAGGAGCTTACAATCTAATTGGTAGGTAGGGAGGACGTACAGAGACAGTAGGAGGGAGTTCTGGTAAGTGCGTCTGCAGGGAGCCAAGCTTTATGTATCCTGTGTTCAGAATATCCACAGTGCTATTCATATGCTTCTTTAAGCAAGTGTGTCTTAAGGTGGGTCTTAAAGGTGGATAGAGAGGGTGCTAGTCGGGTACTGAGGGGAAGGGCATTCCAGAGGTGTGGGGCAGTCAGTGAGAAAGGTTTAAGGCGGGAGAGGGCTTTAGATACAAAGGGGGTAGAAAGAAGACATCCTTGAGCAGAACGCAAGAGTCGGGATGGTGCATAGCGAGAAATTAGGGCTGAGATGTAAGGAGGGGCAGAGGAGTGTAAAGCTTTAAAAGTGAGGAAGAGAATTGAGTGTGAGATACAGGATTTGATCGGAAGCCAGGAGAGGGATTTCAGCAGGGGAGACGCCGAGACAGATTTAGATCCAATATAAATAAATCCAATATTAGTTGTCTGGAGTGCTGCCTTTTTTCCTGCTTGCAATGAGAATACATTGCTTTATAGCATGCACCCGAGGCAGTTCCAAAAAAGGGGTCATGTGCGTGCACCTTTTTTCTATACCTATTATAAGTACAGGTAAACCCCGTTATAACGCGCCTCGTTATACCGCGATTCGGTTATAACGCGGTTTTCCCGTGGCTCCCGGGTTTTTTTTTGCACACTGCACACACTGCACACACTGCACACACACTGCTCACTGCACACACACTGCACACTGCTCATTGCTCACTGCACACACACTGACACACTGCTCATTGCTCACACTGCACACACTGCACACTGCTCATTGCTCACACTGCACACTGCACACTGCTCACACTGCACACACACACACACACACACACACACACACACACACACACACACACACACACATAAATCAGCCTTACCTTGGGGATGATTGGTGAGGCCTGTGGCTGCAGGGGGAGGGTGCTGCGTGCCGGTGGGGATGGTGCTGCGGTGGAGGGGGGTGATGGCTCCACGAGCCCCCGATGCTGTGGGGGCTGGTGGGATGGCCCGGTGCAGCGCGGGGGGGCAGGTAGGTGGGGGTAGGTTGGCGGTACGGCCCGGGGCGGGGGGTGGGACGTCATTGTGCTGTGGGGGGGTGGGGGGGCCTGCGCTGCGGCGGAGTGGCAGGACGACCCTGCGCTACGGCGGGGCGAGGGGGCCCTGTACTGCGGCGTGAGGGCCCTGTGCTGCGGGGGGGGGGGGCGGTCTTCCGGAGAGATCCTTTGCTGTGTGGGGGCCCTGTCCTGCGAGGGGGGGTGATGGTGCTGGGGGAGGGGAGGTGACGGTGCTGGGGATGGGGGGGTTGGTGCTGCGGGGGTCCAGGCGGCTGATCACAGCAGGCACCTGTTCCACAATTCTGCTCCCTCTCGCGCCGGAGCTTAAGCCACTTGACTTCCGGCACTGTCGATAAGGAGACCAGTGCCGGTGCAGTTTTTTTTTTTTTTACATATATTAAATTAACGGGCACGGCTTTTTGCCCTGGGAGGGAGAGGGTAGGGACTGGGAGGGAGAGGGAGGGGGCTGGGAGGGAGAGGGAGGGGGCTGGGAGGGAGAGGGAGGGGGCTGGGAGGGAGAGGGAGGGGGCTGGGAGGGAGAGGGAGGAGGCATGTGGCCCGCATGTTGTGCAGGCCTTGTGTAGGGCTTCCGGACACCTCTTCCTTCCTTCCCTCCTCACTCCCTCCCGAACAGGCGCGCGGCGGCCATTTTTTTTTAAATTAGCGCGACCCCGTTACTAACGCGGTGGTCTCGGGGTGGACCCCGAGGACCGCGCTATAACGGGGTTTACCTGTATTATGGTGCCATGGTCCCCACATTTTCCATGCACAGTGGCTAGCGGTAAATACAATACTGAATGTGCCAACACAGTTTAATTTACTCCTGCACTCAAACCCAACTAAATAGGCCATATTCAATTATGTTGCTCATATTTTAAATCATAAATTATTGAGACAAAAAAAAGCAACCTTTCCACCTTTTAAATGCAATTCCACCGATCCAATCAATTGCTTGGTACAAACTGAATTTTTTTCTTAACAAATATGTCGATGTGATATTCAACACTACAAAAACAAATCATTTAAAAAATATAAAATAAAACTGTTAGTCCTGACCCATGCAACTGAAGGATTTTTCCTGGTGTTACAGAAGAGTCTAACAAAAGCAGCATGCAATGCATACTCTTATTATAAGTGCTTTTTGCTGTGTGTATTAAACATATCTAATAATATTAAATGCATGTTACATGAGTAAAGATGGATGTTTTCACTTTATTTAAAGTCCAATATATGTTTACCATACACCAAAGGCCAATTCATTAAAGTTTACTAGATTTCAGGTTTACTGCTTAACACCTTAATTACATAGCTTTGCATCTAAACCATTTTTAAAAAATAAATAAATCTTGGGGTACCCCGTGGTCCTGTACAAAGCTTATAACTGATATTTTATTTTTGTTTATAAATATTTTAAATACAAGGAACCAAATTCTCATTGAATAGGATGGTATTTAAGTATTACAAAAGAATATCAGCTGACATCACTCATTTGAGCTCTTAATAAATTATTCAAAATGGTCTGCTGAGTGCTATTCATAGAGTTATTCTTTGACATCGATCTCATAGGCCTTCTACGTTCTTCTTCCTTATATAAATGTTCAAAGTAGGTCACCTTTGCGGCTTCAAATTCCTCTGAGGAAAGCAGCCTCCACAAATAAGAACAAAAGTTGTGTCAGTCTGACCTTAAGAAGCTGTATTTCCCAATAAACAAGCAAAAAAATACAATCATAAATACAATGATGAGGGGATTGCCACCCTGGGTTGGCCATGAAACTAAGAGTTATTAACCATGCTCCTAACAAACTTTTGAGAAATGTAATTCTGTACATACATCTCTTGGTCAAAATAAACGTTGTTCATATGTACCTGGGTAAAAGATAGCTGAGCCTGGTCTTCTAACGCAACACCACAAATTACTTAAATTTAATAAAACAACATATTTTATCCCTGCATTTAAAAATATCATTTGAGAGCACATTAACATGTCTCAGACAGGTCTGCAACCCTGCTTTTCATTATCTCCAAGCATACAATGCATCCACTGTGGCCAGGGATTCTGGGAAATTACATGCAAATGAGCATACTGTCACCTTTTGCTTCAAATTAATTTTAACATGGACCCATATAAGCTTATGCCTGCTGCATTACATAGCGTTTCAGCACAACCTTTGTTAAAGAAGTGCATAGCCAGTAAAATTATTTTTGATACTGCACTATGAGAGTTTGCGCTTTTCTCTTTTTTCCCCATTAACCATATTATGAAAACTTTAATAACATACACGGCTAAAGTGGGAAAGGTACTTGCCAACATGCAAATGAGGCTGACATGGCAAGTAAGGCCTCAATCGCCAAATATGGAACGGACCAAAAATAAAATTACCCTCATTCTCCAGAGGCTGGAATGTTCCTGGGCTTTCGGACAGCGTTCAGGAAGAAGGCATGAAGGCAGAGGGTCCCAAAAATCCCCCGAGGTTAAACAAAAGCTGTCATTCAAACCTAAACCTGGCTACCTACAGTACAACTGCCAGGCTCTCTCCAGTGAAGCAGCCCAGCAAGAATTGGAAGACGAAATATGAAAGCATGAACAGGATATTGTTGGCCTTAGTGAAGTTAGAAGAACACATAAGGGCCTTATTAAGCTAAAAAATGGACATCTATTCTATTACAGAGGTACAGATAATTGGAAAAATCCGTGGAGCAGGCTTCATCGTTAAGAAGAAATGGAGAAATAACATAGTGGAGTATGAAAGCTCATCAGAAAGAGCAACCAGAATAGTCATTCAGTTGAGAAAGAAACACAGGCTTCAAATAATCCCATATATTTGCATACTCTTATTATAATGCATACTCCTCATGCCTCAACATCAAGCCACACAGACGAAGTGGAAGACTTCTACCATGAAATCAACCAACTTAACAAGGGAAATTGTCACCTCATTATGAAAGATTTCAATGCAAAGATTGGGGCCTACCAGAAAGATGAAGAATCAGTTGGTACATAGGGTTACGATAACGGAAATGAACATGGGGACAGATTGATAGAATTTGCAGCATACTTTGAAATTATGAATTCATTCTTTAAGAAGAATCCAAATAGAAAACGGACATGGAATGAACCCAATGCAGTCAAGAATAAAATTGACTATATCCTATGTGACAAACGCCCCTCTTTTGCAGCGATGACGTCTCTCTGGGATCTTCCCGACACAGTCTTCTAGGGTTAATTATACAAATAACAGGATCATACAAAGCATTACGTTGCTTAACTCAGGCTTCTGCCTGCTTTATTTTCATCCCAGTAAGGGACTGCAGCTTTAACATGTGTAGGCAGGAGGCACTCAGCTATTAACCTTCAGCGGTTTACTCATATCAGTGTTATAATATTTCACACACTGTTACTTTAAGAAACAGAAATAAATCATATACACAAAATCCTATCCCATTCAGGGATCTAACTACACAGCAGAATCAGCCTCTCTAACTTTTGCTGGGCCAACTAACCTGGTTCCCCAGCTTAAAACAATGCCCTCTCATTTAGGGTCACTAGATACAGCATTCAGTCTTTAGACACAGTAATAAACATTTGTTTGTCTTATCTGTTCGTGGTGGGAACTCGGTCCCAAGTGTCCATGCAAATATTTGGGTACTGCGATACTTGAAGGGGGCGCCCTCCCCGCACTGGATGCAGGGGAGCAGCAATAGCCCCAGCCTCCAAGAAGAGAGACTGAAAAGCAACCCTCTCTGCTCTAAATACCCGTGCTAGTGATTAGGAGAGCAGGTGAGGGAGAACTAGACACATTGTAATCTGTGGTCTGGATTTTCCATCTACCAGTCTGAGTAAATGTGAAGCTGTGGAATGGATCATTTTGCACTATTCCTGCACTTTCTGACCTAAAATGGGGCAGAAAGCTGCCTAACATCTTTGGACTATGTCACATATCCCCCTCCCCAGCTCACACCTACTGGGGTGAGCGGCCATGGACCTCACTGGGGTGAGCGTCCTACCTGAAATACTTGAGCTAACTCCCCAGTACAATATTAAGCATTCACATGACACGAATATGAACCTTTTTCACGGCAATTATGGACAATAGGTTTCGTCATAAGAGACTATACTTGGCGAACATATTTTGTTGCCCTCTATTAGGGAACTATTTTCAAAAATATATTTCTAGCAACAAATTCCTATAACCCAGGATATGATAAATATACTCACAAAACCGGACAGTTTCTATTACCTCCCTGGGTTTTTTTTTCTACTCTAGAATATGAACCTCATTATATATTTACCAACCAAAAGGGCCGTCAACCCTGTATAGTAATTTATAGTTTAGCTACATTTTCAACGCAGAGAAACAATACAACATTGCAATATTTACTAAATGCTTATTCTAGAGGGCTAATATAGCATAACTACACTAGCTTATTTGCAAGGTTAAGTGTCCGTGACATAGTCCGCACGTGTAACATAAAATCGGTCAGTTTCCACACATTTTTTTTCTTCTTGACTTCCAGTCCATTACATCCTCGGACTTCATTTCAACGCCCGCTGCATCCTGCAAATGACTGGACTGTTTCTTCAGCCACTGATGAGACCCTCGGACCGGATTCTCCTTGGCTCCACACTGTGGTCCAGAGTGGCGAGATCTGGAACTATTCAGGCGCCGTGTTGACCTTCGTCGCTTTTTCTTTTCAATCTTTGATTTCCCTTTTGGGGCCATTACCAGGTCTTTGGGTTTTGGAGACCTACGTGCCTCTGTATAAACGTAGTCCATATTAACAACGTCATCAGGATCTTTCATCAAGTTTGTGTTTTCAGGAACTGCCACCCACTTGGCTAAAACATCTTCTGTGGTGGCCTGGGTGTGTTCACTAGTTTGATAATCATCTGGACAACGTAAATGAAATTGAGGATTTGGATTTTTGAATCCCAGATCAGGGAGTATATTCTCAGGAGGGTGCCCATCTGTTTCTGGAATAACAGCAGCACAATCAAAGTCAATTCTTTCTCCTTCCTCTTTGTCATCAGTGAGGGCATTGAGTTTACGTGTATAGGAACGTACAGCTTGCTTGGTTAGGAGGTAGGATTGATATCCCGACTGAACCACTCTAGCAGCTCTTCCCATGTCCTGGTAGCATCTTTGTTGCTGTCCTTCTGTATTTCTTTTTCCACTCAGTGCGGCTGCTAATTCAACTTCTTTGGAGTTGAGTTGTGATTCCACGTCTGTCATCTGTTTCAGAGCAAGGTTTAACTCTGTTTCTTTTTCGTGCTCCCTCTCATACAGAGCCACCTGGCTTCTAAGCTCCTCCCCCAGCGATGCCCTTGTGGCACACAACATGGCCTTCAGCTCCTCATGCTGCTCTGTGGGGACATACTGGGTACTCAGCCGTTCCTGTAGCAGTCGTACTTGGTCAGTGGCCTGGTCACTTGCTTCCTGTAGAACTCGCTGCTTCTCCTTGGCCACTTGCAGATTTTCACGTAGCTCTTGCAGCTGTCTCTGCCATAGGTGCGCTGCTTGTGTGTGCTGTTCCAGGGAGACACATTGGACACTCTCTGCATTCTGCAGTGCTTCCTGCATTTCTAACTTTTCCTGGATCAATTGCTTCTCCACTTTTCCTGCTTGGTGAAGCTTCTTATCACCTTCACTGATTTGGTCAGCCAAGTCTGAATTTTTGTGTGTCAGAATTACATTCTCTCTCTTTACAGTCTCTAAATTACTCAGGGCATTCTCATAGGTTTCCTTCAACATTCCCAGCTCTGTGTTCAGACCGTGGCCCTCCAGGCGTGAGTGTTGCACCTCTGTGCTGAGTGCGTGAACCTCTTGTAGAGCCTTCCCGTATTTCTGTTTTAGGATAGCAATCAATTTGTCAGAATTAGTCTGTTTTTCATCCATGGTGGCAATTACGGTGTTGGCCTTTTCCAGACTAGTCGTCACCTCTTCCAACTCACTCCGTAAGAGACACTCTATTTTCTTCAAAGCCTCGTACTCTTGTAAAGCTGGGAGTATACACCTCTGTAACTAGGCGTTCACTTCTCGCTCCTTAATCAATCCCTGCCACAGGACTTCATAATCATGGCGGGCAGCTTGAAGTGCAGAAATTAACGCCTCTTTATCCTGGATCAAGGATTCAGCATCCCTTTGCGCCTCCATTTCCTTTGCCACCATTCCCATGACAATTTTGCCCATCACTCCGGTCTGCAGCACATCTCGGCGCCTTTCTGACGCATGTCCTGACAACGCAGGTTCAAGTGGCTCGGTCACTTCCCCTGTAACTTGAGGAATAATTTTCTTTTTCTTCTTCTCTCTTTTTGCTTTATTAGCTCCAGAGATATCAGTGGTACAGGGCACACACTCACTGGTATCAGCTTCCACATCTTGCTTGCACTCACAGGGCGTTGCTTGCTTTTGCAGCTGTTTGTCTTTGAAAATTTGGGGGCACACATCTTCCATGTGACCTACTTCATGACAGGCCCAGCATACTAAATTCATCTGTGGGTACGGCTCTCTTCTAGGGGCCACATACGAGTCGTCGTCTTCATCGTATGGCCTGAAGGGACACTGTTTTTCATGGTTATGTACGTTACAAAACAAACATTTCATGTCGGCCATTTTAGAAACCCGACAGGGACAACTTGCTAGCTGCAATTTTCACTTTCTTCAGAAAACCAAATTATTATTTTTTTCCCGCTTCAGTTAAGTACCTTTCAATCTTCTGACCTCTGGGTGCTATTGCATCCACATTTAACACATTCTCTGTGTATGATGTAAGCACAACTGGTTATACACAGTGGGACAGACTTCACTCATAGCATCTGTACTTTTACTTCGGCTGGGCGGCCATTTTAAACCCCCGCATTTATTTGCAAACCCACAGACCTTTTAGTGTCGACCCGCTGTGTTAATCCGATGGGCCATTAAGAATCTCACAGAATTGGGAGGACAAGGGGAACCGTTATTGGAACTGTGCTCTGCAGGCACGATTGCTATTGGCCAGTTCAAATGCCACACTCGACTTAAGCCCACCCGTATGGACTGTCCTGGCAGTCCGGACATCTGTTTCCCAAACAAACAGCTACTTTTATTTCAGCATTTGTGAATGGTTTTGGAGATTTACCTTAAGCAGGTACAGTGATATAAATAACCCCAGAGCCGAATCTTCAGCGATCGATTACAGGAGAACGGATCGATCAGAAATTTAGCCAAATCACTTGTCAGTGTGCAGATTGTATTGATGCACATATTGAATATGGGGGAAATAAATTAAACACTTTTTAAAACACAGCAGCTTGAACTGCAGCTTTAAGTCAAATATACAAGTAACACTCCAGATAAAGCATTAAAAAAATGTGAGTTCTGCAACATAATGTCTGCACTGCATTAAAGCTTCTTCTAACAGGTACAGGAGGAAATGCATTGTTGACAACAACAAAAAGGAGAGACAATGTTTCGTGGGTCGGATAATATATGAAATAATGGTGTTAATCTAATACACTGTATGTGTAAAATAGACTTCAAGACTGTCGCCTGAAAATCTGTTCTTTGTAGAATATTTTCCAATTCTGTTCCTCTTCATAGAAGACTGTTGATTATTTATTCTTTATAATTTACAACTGGTTTTGGAAATGTGCTATTATCTAAATAAATATAAATTGCAATTTTTGGCACTTACAAATATTTACATTTTTTTCAATGAACATTTACCACAATATTACATTACTTTCACGTGGTGCCTGTTTTATTCTACTTTCAAGCCAAAAATAGTTTCCTGACACCACTATAAAGTAATCTTAAGCAACAAAATTATAACAGAAATATGGCTCTTCGCATACGAACAAGTACAGGCATACCCCGCATTAACGTACGCAATGGGTCCAGAGCATGTATGTAACACAGGCATACCCTGCATTAACGTACGCAATGGGTCCAGAGCACGTATGTAACACAGGCATACCCCGCATTAACGTACGCAATGGGTCCAGAGCACGTACAGTATGTAACACAGGCATACCCCGCATTAACGTACGCAATGGGTCCAGAGCACGTATGTAACACAGGCATACCCCGCATTAACATACGCAATGGGTCCAGAGCATGTATGTAACACAGGCATACCCCGCATTAACGTACGCAATGGGTCCAGAGCATGTATGTAAAGGCAAAATGTAGAGTCAGGGAGCCGGTATTGCCGGTATTGCTGTTCAGGGCGTGCTTGTGCCCTACTCACAGGCGCATGTGCGAGCTGCCGTTTTCCAACTGGGCGAGAGGAATCAGCGTGTCACACAACTACGGCGGTCTGCAGAGCTGAATAAGTGTCCGTTCTTGCGAAGCGAGCGTACGGACACAGGGGAATGGTGCTATTGTAAATATGTCCGTGCTCGCAAGTGTCTGTAAAGTGAAAGTCAGTATAGCGGGGTATGCCTGTATGTTAATTGCAATACATAAGATAATAATGTTGTCAACATGTAAGAGGTCTGCATTGTAAGAGTGCAGCTAAAAGCTGTTTATTTACCAACTTAACTGTCCCTACTAGTCTCTTGCGCCTGCAGCCTTTTCCCCACATACTTCTTTGTAACAAACTAATGTCTAACATGTACCTGCCATGCTCAATTCCCACCTTAAACTCACCTTTTTAATTAAGTATGTCAGTAGTAGCTTCAAATCATGACAATATCACGATAAATATAATTATCGTGATAAATACTCAATAGAAAACAAAATCTCACGTCATCAAACACTGTTTCAGGTCATTTATTGTGAAATATAATTCTTATAAAAATGCATTTCATTCTTAATGAATTTAAAAAAGCAAATACATTCTAGTATATTTACATTTTACGAATTAAACCTTTTTAAATGAAAATACTTTTACAATAAATAAAATAAGGCCTCTTTTTCATCTTCATGCACACCATTAGCCCCCCTCTTCTGCACACATTTAATGGCCCTGAGAGAGGTGGGGGTTAAGGGGAATGAGAGAGGTACGAGTAAAGGGAGAGGGAGTGGCTCAGTGAGTAAAGACACTGACTGGCACTGAGTTTGAAGCAGGGGAGCCTGGTTAAATTCCCGGTGTTGTCTCCTTGTGACCTTGGGCAAGTCACATTATCTCCCTGTGCCTCAGGCACCAAAAACATAGATTGTAAGCTTCACGGGGCAGGGACTTGTGCCTGCAAAATGTCTCTAAAGCGCTACGTAAAACTAGCAGCGCTATACAAGAACATGCTATTATTATTATTATTATATTAAGGGGAATGAGAGAGGTGGGCGAGACAGGGGTTAAGAGTCATGATGGGGGAGGGGGAAAGGGGGTTAAAGGAACAAACAAAGGTCTTTAAAAAAAAAAAAAATTACATACGTTTAAAGCACGAGGTTTCCTGGAGCGAAACCCTATTAATTTCAGCTCCAATGACCCTCTGTTTCCGGAGCTGCATACCTCCGGCCATGACATGATCCCCGCAATGCCAGCTAGCTCAGCCTGAGCAGCTACCGGCACCCTATACAGAGTTATGCATCTCCAGAAGAAGGGGGTACCCAGAGCTGAAATTAATGCTCCGCAGACCCCCCTGCTTGAATCCAGTGTAAAAATTACAATAAATGTTTATTTAAAACAACAACAAAAAACAACGCTTGGATTGTTGCTTTAAGACTCATGGGGCCAGGAATGGACACATTCGAGACACCTCAAATGTAAAGCACCTGAGAATTATCCATCAAAATGTACTAAAACACCGTCAGACCCACAGTACCAAATTCTGCAAAATGTTGGTCTTCATTTCCCCGATCAAAACCTGAATTTTTTATTTCACATTGAACATTAACCTTTTCAGTGCCGGGGTGACACTGGACTTCCATTATCACGACCATGTGATCACCTTCCGTAGAGACTCCATGGCCGCGGCCAGCCCCCAAATGCCAAAAACCTTGGTGGAGTACCATCTACTTCCACTTTGATCGCTTTCAGAACACGATTTCCCTAGCAAAGTAGGCATGATTTACCGGGACTTTGAGGAGGGTCCCTGGCGTGCCGACCATAATACAGTACGAGGTACGTCTAGGGCATTGTAAAAGTTACATAACTGTTTTTGTTTTTTTTAAAAGGTTTTTCAAATGAGTCAATGCCAGTATGATGGTCACATAGATGCAGGATTATGACCCATACCCATAAACTAACTGTGTACTATTCCACTAAACACTATATGACCCATTGAAGTGAAAGAAGGTGTCTAGTGGAATAACACCGCTTCGTAAATATGGTCCCAAGTTCTGTGTGAGGCTATTAAGAAATTGTCAAATACAAGCTGTGTGTTAAATTGTAACATATATACATATATACCACCTTGAGAAAGGTCCCACTGGGGGGCCGAAACATCGTTTTTTGTGTCTTCTATCAAATATAGAAAATTTATGATTTACTTACCTGCGTGCTGTCCCTTGATGTTGTGTTGCAACCGGTATCGTATGGTCTACATATATACATATATACACATATATACACACACACATATATATATATATATCTTATTATATATTAGTGAAAGCATTGTATGCATCTTCCTGTGTCCCTAGGGGAAATCTCATTGGTCGCTTGGCCCGCCCGCCCCCGCACACCTCTCATTGGCCTGAGGCGGAGTGACGACACACACACACACACACACACACACACTCCCCCCCCATCACACTCACCTCCCTCCCCGGAGCTCCACTTACCTCCCTCCCACTCCACTCCCTCCCGCTCCACTCACCTCCCGCTCCACTCCTCTCCCTCCCGCTCCACTCCTCTCCCTCCCGCTCCACTCCTCTCCCTCCCGCTCCACACCCTCCCCGCTCCACACCCTCCCGCTCCACACCCACCCGCTCCACTCCCTCCCGCTCCACTCCCTCCCGCTCCACTCCCTCCCGCTCCACTCCCTCCCGCTCCACTCACCTCCCGCTCCACTCACCTCCCGCTCCACTCCCTCCCGCTCCGTTCCCTCCTGCTCCATTCTGCTCCGTTCCCTCCCGCTCCCTCCCGCACCACTCCACTCCCGCTCCACTCCCTCCTGCTCCACTCCCTCCCCGGCGGGGGAACAGGCAGGCTGCCATGCGGCGCGTAAGATGGCGGACCCCCTTCCTCCCTCGCAGCGCCGAGTGAGAAGATGGCGGCGGCCGGAAGTACAGGAGGTGTCGCGTGTGTCGCTCCCCCACCTCCTGCCCACTGACCCCCCCCTCCTGCCCACTGACCCCCCCTCCTGTCCACTGAAAACCCCTCCTGACCACTGACCCCCCCTCCTGTCCACTGACCCCCCCCTCCTGTCCACTGACCCCCCCTCCTGCCCACTGACCCCCCCTCCTGCCCACTGATCCCCCCTCCTGTCCACTGACCCCCCCTCCTGTCCACTGACCCCCCCCTCCTGTCCACTGACCCCCCTTCCTGTCCACTGCCCCCCCCTCCTGTCCACTGCCCCCCCTCCTGTCCACTGCCCCCCCTCCTGTCCACTGCCCCCCCTCCTGTCCACTGCCCCCCCTCCTGTCCACTGCCCCCCCCTCCTGTCCACTGCCCCCCCTCCTGTCCACTGCCCCCCCTCCTGTCCACTGCCGCCCTCCTGTCCACTGCCCCCCCTTTCCTGTCCACTGCCCCCCCCTCCTGTCCACTGCCCCCCCTCCTGTCCACTGCCCCCCCTCCTGTCCACTGCCCCCCCTCCTGTCCACTGTCCCCCCCTCCTGTCCACTGTCCCCCCCTCCTGTCCACTGTCCCCCCCTCCTGTCCACTGTCCCCCCCCTCCTGTCCACTATCCGTCCCCCCTCCTGTCCACTGTCCGTCCCCCCCCTCCTGTCCACTGTCCCCCCCTCCTGTCCACTGTCCCCCCCCTCCTGTCCACTGTCCGCCCCCCCCTCCTGTCCACTGTTCGTCCCCCCCCTCCTGTCCACTGTTCGTCCCCCCCCTCCTGTCCACTGTTCGTCCGTCCCCCTCCTGTCCACTGTTCGCCCCCCCCCTCCTGTCCACTGTTCGTCCCCCCCTCCTGTCCACTGTTCGTCCCCCCCCTCCTGTCCACTGTTCGTCCCTCCCCTCTGGGGAGAACGGAGAAAGAGGGAGAGAGAAAGGAGCGGGAAATTTAACTCACGGGCAACGCCGGGTCTCTCTCCAACTCACCTCTTCCCCTCGGCGCTCCAACTCACCTCTCTCCCTCCCCGCCGGCGCTCCAACTCACCTCCCTCCCCGGCGGGGGAACAGGCAGGCTGCCTCGCGGCGCCTAAGATGGCGGCGCCCGGAAGGACCCCCTTCCTCCCTCGCGGCGCCGAGTGAGAAGATGGCGGCGCCCGGAAGTACAGGTAGGTGTCGCGTGTGTGTCGCGTGTGTGTCGCTCCCCCATTTCCACCCCCCCCCCACTTCCCACCCCCCACTTCTCCCTCCCCCCACTTCTTTCCCGCCCACCTCCCAGAGCACGCTCTCTACGGCTCAACATCCCCGAGGAGCAGGAGGAGGGCGGCAGGGAGTTAATACCTCCTTTGTGCCACCGGGAGTCGGCGGAGGCCACGAGGGGGGAGAGAACCAGTGACAGCCCAAGGAGCGCGGCATGCTGCCAGGTGAGGAAATGCAGGGGGAGGAATCCATGCCTTTGACGCCCCCCTGCCTTTGACGCCCCCTCCCCCCCTGCCTTTGAGGCCCCCCCCTGCCTTTGATGCCACCCCCTTGCCTTTGATGCGCCCCCCTGCCTTTGACGTCCCCCCCCTGCCTTTGACGACCCTGCCTTTGACGACCCCCCCCTGCCTTTGACGCCCCCCCCTGCCTTTGACGCCCCCCCCCTACCTCTCCTCCTCCCCATCACACTCACCTCCCTCCCCGGCGCTGACTCACCTCCCCTCCCCGGCGCTCACTCCCCCTGCCTTTCACGCCCCCCCTCCCTGCCTCCGGCCAACGCCGGGTATACACACACACACACTGACTGACACACACACGTACTGATGCACGCACACAACCCCTGGCAGCCACACGCACACAACCTCTGACAGCCACATGCACACACACCCTGACGCACGCACACACACACTGACTGACACACACACACACTGACTGACACACACACACACTTACTGACGCATGCACGCACACTGACTCACACACACACACACACACGCACACTAACTGACGCGCACACACACCCTGACTGACACACACACACTGACTGACGCGCACACACACACACACACACACACACACACACACTGACTGACACACACCACACTGACTGACACACACGCGCACACTGACTGACGCGCACACTGACTGACGCGCACACACACTGACTAACACACACACACTGACTGACACACACACTGACTGACACACACACTGACTGACTGACACACACACTGACTGACTGACACACACACACACTGACTGACTGACACACACACACTGACTGACACACACACACACACTGACTGACGCGCGCACACACAGACGCGCGCACACACTAACTGACGCGCGCACCCACACACACACACTGACTGACACACACACTGACTGACACACACACACTGACTGATGCGCACACACACCGACTGACACACACACACCGACTGACACACACACACCGACTGACACACACACACCGACTGACACACACACACCGACTGACACACACACTGACTGACGCGTGCACACACACCTCCACACACACTGACTGACGCACGCACACACACACACTGACTGACGCACGCACACACACTGACTGACGCACGCACGCACAAACACTGACTGCCGTACACACGCACGCACACACTGACTGAGGCACACACACACGCACACACTGACTGTGTGTGCGTCAGTCACTCAGTCTGTGTGTGTTTGTGTTTCTGCGTCAGACTCACTGACGCGCGCGCGCGCGCACACACACTGCATAAAGCTGTAAAGGAGGGAGGGGGGAGACTGGATTGATGTGAATGGGGGACAAACAGAGAGAGGGGGGAGGAGAGAGAGAGGAGCGGGAACATTACATCCCGGGCAACGCCGGGTCTCTCAGCTAGTATATATATATATATATATATATATATAGTGCAGAATAAATTAGTTCTTCAGTATTTGGTGATACCTTTCTTATTGGACTAACAATTTATGTCATAGGACAAGCTTTCGAGTGCATGGGGCTAAAAAAGGTATCACCGAATACTGAAGAACTAATTTATTCTGCACTATCGCAACTGGACTAACACGGCTATTTTCTGATATATATATATATATATAAATATATAACCATGGAAAGATGCATATGAACAGATGCTTATTTGGTCTCTTAAGTTTATCCCCCTACACACACACACACACACTAGAAAATCTAGGCACCTAATAATCCACTCCTGACGCCTGTGTTTCATGCTGTTGCTTGTCATGTGATCTCCCATCTCGTATTCACGGGGGCTTTTGGGAGTTGTAGTACTGTCCATCTTCCAATAGTATAGTATTGACAGATAGATGAACTACAAGTCCCAGAATCATCACCCAGGAATCAGACAGTGCAGAGCTTTGTTAATCACACCTGCCCTCCTACTGTCTCTGTACGTTCTCCCTACGTACCAATTAGATTGTAAGCTCCTCGGAGCAGGGACTCCTCTTCCTTAGGCTTTGGTCCCGCTGCGTCTGGCGGCGTGCGCGGCCGCGGGTCACCAGCTCCTTTCCTCCAGTCTGGAGGTCCCCGCTGGCTCCTTCAGACGTGGCTGACTGCGTGCTGTGACGCGTCAGCCGGCCGATGCTGCAAGCTTCTGGTGATCAGAAGCGCTGACGCGTCACATGGTGCAGCAGTCAGCCAATGAGGAGGGAAGGGAGGCGGCTACGGGGAGGGAGGCGGCTACCCTGTCTGTGCAGCCGTGCATAGCGCCCCCCCCCCCCCCTCTGGTGGCCGTTTCGTAGGCTTCCCCTGCTCCGGGAGGGGGGGAGAGGAGGGGGCCTCCGGGAGGGGGGGGGGAGAGGGACAGACAGGGGGGAGAGGGACAGACAGGGGGAGAGGGACCGACAGGGGGGAGAGGGACCGACAGGGGGGAGAGGGACCGACAGGTTGGGGGGGGGGGGGGGTGGGACAGCACGAGAGCCCTCCGCTCAAACCACGCCCCCCGCTCAAACCACGCCCCCCGCTCAAACCACGCCCCCCCCGCTCCCTAGACCGCAGGGAGCAGTCAATTGCAGGGGCTGAGGAGCTGCAGTGGAGCTGAGGGGCTGCTGTGGGGCTGAGGGGCTGCTTTGGGGCTGAGGGGCTGCAGCGCTGTGCTGTGGGGCTGTGTGATGGTCCCGCCCCCTCACATCATGGCCGCGCCCCCCCCACCCATTTTGGCCACGCCCCCTCCACCCCCGCGCCTGAAAAAATTCACTGCAGACCGCAGATCGCGGTGCAGTGAACTGCACACGCCACCTGCAAGCATGGCAGCCGTGCGGACGCGTGCAGCGGGGCCTTAGCCTTAATGTTACTTTTATGCCTGAAGCACTTATTCCCATGACCTGTTATTTATATTATCTGGTATTCATTTGATTACCCCATGTATTACTACTGTGAAGCGCTATGTACATTAATGGCGCTATATAAATAAAGACATACAATATACCCTTCCTCCCACACAGGTTTGTTCTGATCTGCTTTGTTAGAATTCACATTATATTCACTATACTGTAAGTAACCCTAAAATACAGCAGCTATTGTAAGTTTGCAGTCAGATCCCAGAGTCTTATATAGATATACAAATACAGTGTATAAACACACACACACACACACACACACACACACACACAGAGAGAGAGATAAAGCAGATATTAGTCAGAACCCATTCACATATACAGTGTATGTATATATGTATCTCAATGTCTCTCATTCAACATGTAGATATAAACATATGACATTACTGTACAATCCGTAATGTTAACTCCTTTCTTGATATATTAAACATACACAGATGTTACCTGGTATGAAAACATTAACTCACATTGATTACTAATTGTGGTGCAGTCTGCATTTAATATTACATGTCCATCCCTCCCTTATGCACTGGTGAAGGGCAGTAAACAAAAATGTGCTCTAGTAATGTTGCAGGAGGAAATTGAAGCTTCTTTTAGCACTGGAGAAATTGTGACAGACCCTTTCAAGTTATGGGCTTTATGAAACGTTAAAACTGCTTTTTCTACTTTGATAGTTTTGTTTATTCTTTATCCTGTCCTGTCCTCACTTATCTCAGGTATCCGAGCTGGAACTTTATGGAATGCAGCTGTTATGACAAACATCTAACAGCTGTTCATTGTGTGCAGTACAGAACACTTTAAAAACAAGAACAGGGTAAAGGTTAACTGTGCACTGCACATAAAGCCGAAGCTCAACATCTTCATATTATAAGATTTTATTTGCACTTCATATTCTCCCCCTCTCCCGAGTCAAATAATGTCTTCATCATATCCTGTGTAATTATTCCATACATTTCTTTATTGCTTACCCATACTATATTAGATTCAATTCAAAACAGTCACTCATAACATTCAATTTATCCACCCCCTCCTCTCTCTCTCCCCTTCCAACATTTACTCTGTTTATCCACTTCTTCGAAAACAATGCCAGCAATGTTATTACACTTCGGGAACAAACTTAATTCAAGCAATCATCTCTAAATTGCTTGATACACGATAACAACAATAGCAGGGACATGTGCAGACAAGCATAATATAGCTTGTTACAAAGCAAAATAAAAACACACAAAAAATAGATTTTTAAAACTGATCATTGACCCAAGATTCTCTGAATAACTATATTCTCTGAATAACTAATACGAATGACTATTTGCTTCCCTGAAGCTCCCCATGGGTACCCTGATTGGGACACATGCACTACAAGCAGGTCATGATTGACAGCGCAATTTACTAAAACATTTAGGCAGAAACCAGCAGTGTAACATACTGTAACATGCAGATATAGCCAGACTCCCTGTCCCTAGAGCCACGTGAAGAAAAGTAAAATGCCACGGCTCTGGGGACATTACAAGCTGCGGCTTACGAATCGACGGAAGCCGACAATCGACCTGATGCTGACCAGGCCTCGGTGACTACACAGCCACGGCATCTGCATAAGCTTTAACTTTATCTCAAATCAGTTACATAGATGAGTTGCGCTCATTTACTCTAAGGGTTGTTGAATGCTCAAATTATGAAACTAATGGGGGGGGGGAAATCCTGACTCAATGCTTGTTTTATATGAAGTTCAGTGAGTTGAACTTACGAGAAGAGGAGTGGTCTGTAAAGCTACCCAAGGGAGCAGCTGCCACTGCGTCCTGCAAAATAAGTTTACTTGTGTAGCAGCTTTTATTCTATGAAGTCTGTTAATTAAAATTGTATGCTGTTTTCATGTAAAATGATGCATACATTTTTATATTTTTATATTTCGTTGTTTTATTTATATTTTTCTGTCTTGATGCGAACTCTGGACCATATAGACTGACAAAAAATGATGCCCAAGTTTAAAAGATCTTAGAATTGTTTAGGAACCTTTGTCAGGACTATCCTATGATTATTGATCAGTTATTGCATGATTGCTTTCAAATCTGCATTTCTTCTGCATAAAATGCAAATTGGGACTCTTAGTATAGTTTTGGGTGTGTTATTACGGTTTAAAGTGATTTTGTAGAATGTGGGAGGCTTTAATGCCCCCACAAACAAAAAAGATCTCTAAACAAGGGGTGCGCAAAGTGAACCGCTATGTACATTAATGGCGCTATATAAATAAAGACATACAATACAATACAAGTGGGGGGCGCGCGCTCTCCCCAAGGCAATTAAATTAAATACCGGGGAACCGCACGAGGCCTATGCAGCGTCTTCTACCTGGTCTTCGGCGACGCATCATGGTCACGTGACGTCGCATGACCCCACAATGTCATTTAACGCCAGAGCTGAGCAAGAGGGGGGCGCGAGCCGGGAGGTGACAGGATCAAACCTTTGCGCACCCCCGATCTAAACCAATATCTGCTTTTTACAATGCACATATCCGTTTATGAGCATGAAAAACCTAAAGGTACTTCTCTGGAGAGACAAAAAGGACACTAGTAGCCATTTTGGTAGGGAATGAGATTGAAAAAAATAAGAGCTTCTATTAAAGCACAAGGATGCTTAAAATAGATCATAATTGAACTTTAAGTTTGTAAATTGAGACTATTCTGTATGTTTCTAGCAATGATTCTACAAACATATACAGTATGCCAAAAAAATGTATATGCGATAGAGAAGTTACAGCAATGACAATGGCCCGATACATTTGGGGAGGGAATTCAACCAAGTAGACCACAAATTAGATCAAAGAAAAAAACATCTCGACTGCCCACTAAAAACAGAATTGGAGTATGCACCACTTCCGTTTCGATCAGGCACACCAATCATCCCGTAGAACAGGGATGCGCAATCTTTTTCCCCTGCGCCCCCCTGCCAGCTATCTCCCCCCCCCCCTCCTTACCTTGGCTCTGGCGTTCTGACATCACGGCAACGCGGCATCACGTGACCCCATGGCGTAATTTGCCAACGCATCGCCAGAAGCCGTTTGAGCCAAGGGAAGTGAAGTTACAGAGGCCTTCGCTGCTCCCCGGCATGGCCTTTAAATGCCTCCGGGAAGCAGGCGGGGCCTCTGTAACCGCCGCGCTCCACAGTTTGCGCACCCTTGCCATAGAAAACAAGCATTTAAATGATGGTCTGGGCCTGTGAGACACCAGGTACATCTATATACACTGTAGCACCAAACCGGTATAAAGAGCAATGCAATCTCCCCAAATTGCATTTATATGCGCGCATTCACAAATTGGGCATGTAACAGGGACTTATCCCTGTTGAAGAAACGATCTCTCTTTAACAGGGGGGGGCGGTTTTGGGTTGTTATTTTGTTGTTTTTGTATGTTTTGCCTGGAGAAAGGAACAGGCTCAATAAAGCCAAGATATAATTTCACCCAAATCGGTCTCCATTATATGTACCTCTGTACACATCTCTTGCAGGGCACTATATAAATAATTTAATTAAACTTAACCCAAACTTCTGGTTGGAAGAAAACATAGAATGTTCTAAAAAGACCAAATACTCAATACATTTAGTAACAAATTTACTGAAGGAATGAAGAACAAATGGAATTAATGCCAACTAGATTAAAATCTAGATTTGAATAATATGGGGTTTATTCTCAATTGTATTAATAATGTGAAAAAAAGTTGTTGAGTCTGTCACGGTAGACAGGTCTCTTAACACATTTATATGTCTGGGATCAGACAATAGGCAAAACAAGGCAATGAAACAAAATGGGGTTTATTTGGATAAAACCTTGGAAATACAACAACAAATAAAATACAGAAATATACACACTTACTGGGGTCTGGAGTAGGAGATCTAGCCTTTCCTAGGTACAAAGCACCCGCTTGCAAAGGCTTACCCTGATCAAATGAAGAAATATAAGTGCACAACATATATACTAAGTGTAAGTATTTATGGGTGACCATAAACCCAATCAAAAGTGATACCTTAACTCACAACCATCAAGTGTGATAAATAATCATAATTAAGGTGAAATAGGAGATGTCTGCTGCTATGAACAAAAGGGTGTGGCTCGGCACCCCGATATAACTACAGAAGAAAAAAAGACAGTGCAAAATGCTAATTTCTTGATGAGTTGGCTTTCAAAGTCCCTCTCTTGATCAGAGTAGGTCCTAGATGGCAATCCATAATGGACAAAATACTTCTCATTAGCACTTTGGTGACAGTAGCAGCTCATTGGTAAGGGGTTCCTGCCGAAAACAGTTCCAGGAGTATCGGGACTAGGTCCCGGACAGGAGTTTCTACTGAATCTCGGTCCAGGACGTCCGGAACAAGGTTCTGATCAGGGTAAAAAGACAAAAAAGAGACAGCGCAAAATGCTTATAGTGAAGTACAATTTAGTAAATAATAAAATATTAAAAGGGGAGTATTCTGCGTACATCAAAATAGATCAAAATGAGCATGTCATGTAACAAGCCATGAGTTATCGAACACCGGATTGATGGTTAACCAGGAACAGAGGGACGCCGTCGGTTATCCCAAACAGGTAGGTTGGCCTCTCTCATCAAGGTACGATCACTCTTCCTGGTCATCAGCATCTCATCAGGTGTTCCGTCCAAAGACTTTTGTGTAAGGTATTGTTCTAATGACACAATCCCAAATGCTCGAAACAGAGTGAAGTCTCAAAAGTCCCGCACCAGCAGATACAGCGCTTCCTTTACCGCCGGTCACAAGCTCAGAAAGCAAAGTTAGTAGGCGGTTAACCCCCAGGTATAACCGGAGGCAGGGTAGTAATAGCACTGCAATAATTAACTGCTAAGGGCTTGAGGCATACGCCGCCATGTGACGACACTTCTATGCGTCATATATCACTTTGCCCAGATGAGTCCAATAGCGGATAGCGGGTAATGGGGCCACAATAATAGAGTTTTTAGAAATCGGAGAAGGCAACAGCTTGTACTACGTGTTTCGTAGCAGCAAGGCCACTTCATCATACTGAGCACCTGTGGGATAAAGAAATCCAGGACAATGCCTTACCACTCACAGGGGGGGTCTGCAACCCAAGAGATTCAATAGGACCCTATTGAATATGATGGACACATTAAAAACTCCCTGAACACGTACATGCAGTATCTACAAAGGGTCAAGGAATAGTTGCAAGAAGCATACAGATTGACCACTACTGCTGCAGATATGACTAATCGGGAAAATAAAATTTGTTATGACAAGAAAGTACACGGACAAGAGCTACAAGTACAGTCCTTATTCGAAATCTGGGAATACCTGGTAAATACAAAATAATGAATCGCTGGAAACCAGAGCCGTATGTGGTTGTAGAGAAACAACAAGAACTTCCTGTATATTGACTAATGCCTGAAAAAGGATACGGGCCAGCGAAGAGCCTACATAGGAATCATCTATGCTCTGAGAAAGAACATATTTCAGGGATAGCAAATTAACTAGAAGTTGTCGATTGAAGAGAGGACTGGGTCTCGGGACTACTGTAGTTCACTAAGCCGCTGGCAGTGATGAAGAGTCGGATCAGGGATATCAAGGAGGGAGAATGTTAGGGCATCTATCCAATATCCTGGGTAGGGAAGAGCGACCTCCCCCTCAACAGGGTTCCCCAATACGACCAGCAGGGCCACAGGACAGAGAAAGATGTCTGGACCCTGAGGCATTGAGTCCATTGAGCTGGACTGGGTCCTGAGTCCATTGAGCTGGTCCCTGAGGCAGAGGAAATCAAACCGGTTGGTCCCAATGAACAGCTCAGTTAAGTTGAAGATGAGTCAGTGAAAGATAGCTGCGAGCCCCCCTCAAGTGTAGGGTCTGCAGAACATGAGTCACCAATACCATGTGGGTCCTCTGAGGAGCAAGGGGAGATAGCAGTACTACCCCCAGTATTATCGTCACATCCCAACAGGGAAACTAGACCTCCCATGAAATCCCCATGGTTAGTACAGCTAAATGGGTGGTGTCCATAACACTTGAAATAGGAGACACTGCGAATTGTAGAACCATGTGGTGTAATAAAGATGCAATCCGTAGGAACTGCCACCGTACCCATGATGTTGTGTAACTAGAGAGGATGTATTTGTAAGATTAGACAAATGTACAAAGATGATTTTATCCTGGATGATGAGGACATTAACTTTTTAGCAGGGGGAGGATGTAACCCCCTGGATATGCCAAGCAAGTCTTGAACACTGCCCCCCAGTAAATACCTCTCCATGGACATGTGACATGAACAGAAAGGCTGGTGAAGGAGGAGGGACTAAGGGGGAGAGTGAGCTTGAAGACAGGGGGCAGCCATGACAGGGAGGCAGATCTGTGCAGAGCTGAGAGAGGCTCGTTCTAGAGTCTCCAGTAAACCAGGACCTGCACGTGTCCCACGTCGAGATAAGGAGGGCTAATCGGATGTAGAGTCCAGCCGCAGAGTACCGGAGCTCCGAGATAGAGCCAGCCGACGGAGGGGATCCCCACACAGGTCATTGAAAAAGTGTTATCAAAAGACAACCAAGAAAAAGAAAACACAGGTGCGCACCAAGGTAAGAGTGGTATAGTGTAAAACAAAAAATAGATAAGTAAACACTTACATATAATAAAACTTTATTGCATCCAGGTCTAGGCGATATCCTCTTCTGTTAGGCTCCACTTTAGAGGGTATACAGGGGCGATGTCAGATTCCCTCCAGATGGCAGTCCCGCGCGCTGGGGCTGGCTCTGTAGCACTGGCTGCAATCCTGCCTCCACGAGTGTTAGCGTGGTATGTGGCGAAGTACCCATGCGTGGGAAAGAAGCCCTATATAGCCGTCTGTGCATGCCTGTCCATTTGGGTAATCGCGGCCGGAATAGATACACTTGTGTGTATGCCAGCTACCAAGGTGAAGGGAAGCTGGTTACACAATTCGCGACGCGTTTCGTATACCAAGTATACTTCATCAGGCATGAAGTTATCAAAAGACAAACCTTTGCGAAGTACAGGCCTGCATCACAGTGACAATACATGAGCTCCAACAGTGTACCCATACTCTAAATATAGGCCTGACTACCCAGGATTGGGAGGCCTATTAAGTGGACTATAAACACACACACGTGCTGCTCTGATGTGAACTGTGATGATAATTTGTATAGTGACATATGCAGTGATCATATTTGTAAGGATCACGAGGTTACTGTTAGCCGTCCGCTATATATACACCATATACATTAATCTGTTATATACATCCAAGTGTTGTGTCCCCTTACTGATTCAACGAACGTGGGGTAGCTAACATAGGTATACACTGGCGACACAGTTTATTACACTGCGGCCAGATCCGCAAGCCGGGAGATTTCCCGGCTTGCTAGTGGCCGCCCCTCGGCGTGCCGCGCGTCATAGACGCGCGGTCACGCGTCTTCGGGAGCGTGCGCCCCCTGCACGCGCGTCCAGGGGCTCCCCGAGGGAGCCCTGGTGTCCCGCGATCGCGGGACAGCGGCAGGGGGTTCCGGGGGACCCGGCGGACCCGGCAGCGGTAGGGAGAGCGCCCCGATCGGAGGGCGCTCTTCCGCTGCTTCGGCGCGCGCCCGTCACTCTCGGGTGCGCGCCAGGCTACTGCTGCGGCACAGAACGGGCAAATGCTCGAATAAACTGTGCCGCAGCAGTACGGACTTAGGCCCCCACCTCAGCATCAGGCGAATAGTCTGAAGTACAGTAATATTTGAGGAGTTACATATGCATTCAACATTCCAATAATATTTGAAGAATAAACTACATGCTATACGCTCTTTAAAAAAATGTAAACACCCCTAGTCTAGATCAGTATTCTAGAGAGTTCTATAAAAAAGACTCTTACTTCATTGATTTAATCTAAATTATGTAATTATTGTTTTCACTAGTCCAAGGGACAATAATTACATATATTCAGTGTAGGTACCTGCAATTCGGTTATGCCTTGACGTTGGCTACAGGCTTATAACATTTTGGCCAATGGGTTGAACTAAATAACCCTTGTTCGCGAGTTCACTGTTTTATTTTAGCTTAATTGGTAGGAGCACAGGAATCGTTCTTTTTGTTTATCTAAATTATGTCATTATTGTTTTCCTGGAAAAAGTTGCCAGCTTTTTCCACAAATGTTATTCCCAAAAAATAAAGAGATCTGGAAGAAACTTCTTCATAAAAGACCCATAAGCATTATTAAAATCGGGATTATAAATTACTAACCAAAATTCTCGCAGAACATATACAAATGAATTTTCATAGTATTATTTCCTTGGATCAAACCAGATTTGTGTGGGGACACTTCGGTTTTTGTAAAGCAAGTTTAAGACTTTATTGAGCTATGAGATCATGACGTTTCGGCTTCTATATTGGCCTTTTTCAAGTGAAGTGAAAAAGGCCAATAAAGAGGCCGAAACATTGTGTTCTCATGGCTCAATCAAGTGTTAAACTTGCTTTACAAAAACCGAAGTGCCTTGATTCATCTCTTTATACTAGACAAAAATGGTCGAACATGCAGTACATATATAGTATTCTCTGCCACATGCATGCATGCATTTTCAGTTTAGATGCCCAAAAGGCTTTTAATATAATCAATTGCGATACTTATTCCCTCCTATAAAGCAGTTTGAGTTTGCAAATCAACTTACCACTAAAAGTTTAAAAAGTCTCTATGAAAAACATTTCGCCAACATTTTTATGGAGTTTGCTTATCCTATTGGAAAGAGGTATGAGAAAAGGATACCAACTTTCACCTTTATTTTTTTTATAAAGCCCTCGAACTGTTGAAACTCACAATCACGTGATCGCTTCGTCACTGAAGACAAAACGGAAGGGGTCCATTCCTCACCAGTATAGATTGCGTTCAGGCTATCGCAATCTTCCCTAGCAAAACATATATATATTTGTTTTAACGTAGCTACTACCTCATTGTGTCCCTTGAGTACCCCAATGAGTACCCCAGACCCCAATGATGTAACAGCTACATGTTGGGGCACTCGGAGGCATATTGTAGCATTGTATATGGACAATATACTGTTCTTTATAGGTGATCCTTAAAGGTCTACTCCAGAAATTATTGATCTGAACAATGATTTCAGTTCTTTTGTGGGGTATGAGATTAATGTTGAAAAAATCTTTGGACCTTTGGTTTGCAGGAGAGTCCAGGAATGACCCTTAGTCTGTGCTGCATTTTTTAAAAGCTCAACGGTTTTGGGCTATTAATATGCCGCTAGACTTTCAAAAAATTAGGCAAATGTAACTCTAAACCGATCTTAACAAATGTATTAGCCTTCCTCTATCACTTACTGGAAGAGTGACCTTGATTAAACTTTAGGCTGTCTTTATGACGTGCTCTGTACATCATGAAGTCTGAAACAACAGGGGTCCTTATTTTCCCAATCTGCAGGATAAATATTCAAGAGATTGGCTATATAATATTAATCCATGAGAATTATAGCCTTGAGTATAAAATGACCAATCCACTCCAATTGTTTTATATTCTACACTCAAATGTTTCTCCTTTTGGACAAATAAAATAAATTATCATCTATTATTGAATAAGGTAAAGACTAGATGTGCTGTCTAAATAAATTTAGTTTGCAATCAAATATCTCTCTGCTTTCGCCCATAATTGGAAATCCTATGTTCCCAGCAGGTTATTCTCCTTTTGATAAATTGCATGCCAAGGGCATTGCAAATATTGGTGAGTTTCTTACTCATGTTGCACAAACAATACATGCTTTTGAAGATATTAAAAGCAAAAATGGGCGCACCAACCCTCATTATTTTTCATATTTACAAATTTGTAATTACATCACATATAAAGGAATCTACCTCTGTCTGGGTCAAAAAATCCATTAGACTGCTCTTGAATTTTCCAATTACGGATGGTATTCTTCTAAACTAATTACTGGATCTCTCTTTGACATTAATGCTAATAACACTTATAGTAAAATTGAATCTGGATGGGTTGATTTTGAGTAGATGGCTAATATAGATTAGATGCTATTGGACAATAACAAGGCCTGAAAATCTATAGTTTCCGCTGATCTCAGATCTTCCATTTAAGTTAACCTATAGCATGTCTCATATTTATTTTCCACGTTTAGAAAATATATTCAACATACACGTAAAGGTTTCAAATGTGGTAGACAGTCACGTTAATGCCTTTAACCTATTCAGTTGTGTCAACAATACAGAAACCATGGGGTTAACTTGCCTTTTAAAATACCTATTTTTCTGTCTCCTGTGAGGTCACCTCGGTTAACCTGGTCTTTACATTAATGGGCCGATAAAACAAAATGTTTATAATAGTAGTAAGAAGTGAAAGTGTACAGATGTGCCAGAGATATGACACGATCTACAGCTTATCTGGAAAGGGCACGCTGTAAATTACTGGGACTGGTCTGGTTAGCAGATAGAGTGCTCTTTCTGTTGCCTCCTATTTCTTTAAACATTTAAAAAAATATGATGATTAAAATCAGATATAATTCACAAGGATAAAAAAAAAAAGGATAGACTTGTGGGCAAAGATAGACGTACGGCCGGCGTGATGGCGGTGCCATCGGTGCCACTGCACCAAGCCCCGTGGCTACAGATTCCCCGCACTCTTCCCCCACAACAATTAAACTGATTGCTGGATGAGAGCACCGGGTCTCTGCAACGCTTACCTTCTCCTTCACCATTTCTTCCTGCAGGGTCCCTCATCATGGCGTCGCGAGTTCAAATGGTGTATTGCCGCCATTACAACGGGACGTCACGTACCGCATTGTGTCACTGCATCGCGTGACGTTCTGTTGTCATGGTAACATGATGCCATTTGACGCACCACGCCCTACACCAAGTCCCGCAATATTCCTAGCCAGCCCTGGTTAGACGTGTGGAACAATACCCAATATGACAGGTTTCCAATGTTGCATGTGTCAGATATGTTTCCCCCTCAAAGATTAAAATTAGCCCCTTCAAGACAGAAGTTACAGTAAAAGACTTATAGGGTATTTTATACGGTCACCTTAATAAGAGTTTAAAATCACTCTCTCTCCCAGCCCATGTCACCAAAGATTGAGTGGGAGATAAGACACACTTACAAAAGGCTGCCTGTCCTTGTGACAGGAACAGAGTTTGAAGCATAAAAAAAAATGTGAATTTGGGTATGAAAACTAGAATTCAACAGAGGGGTGTTATACCAAATAATTGTCATTTGCATGTCATTTCCCAGAATCCCTAGCTGCAGCGGAAGCGTTGTATGATAAGAGATAATGGGGAGAGGCAGGGTTGCAGACCTGTCTGAGACATGTGAATGTGCTCACAAGATATATACAGCTCAACCCCGTTATAGCGCGATTCGCTATAACGCGGTTTGAGCGTGGACCCCAAATTTAAAAAAAACTTTTTTGCACACATACTGCACACACTCACAGCACACTGCACACTGCACACACTCAAAGCACACTGCACACACTCACAACACACTGCATACTCACACAGCACACTCCACACACAGCACCACACACTCACAGCACACTGCACACTGCACACACTCAAAGCACACTGCACACACTCACAACACACTGCATACTCACACAGCACACTCCACACACAGCACCACACACTCACAGCACACAGCGCACACACAGCACACACACAGCACACACTCACAGCCCCCCCTACCTTTGGTGTCAGCTGCTGGGGCATCTTGGGGCTGCTGGCGATGATCGGTGTGAGGCTGAGGGGAGGTGGGAAATCGGTGCGAGGCTGGGGGATTGGTGCAGGGATCGGCGCGAGGCTGGGAGGGGTCGGTGCAGTGATCGGTGCGAGGCTGGGGGATTGGTGCGGGGATCGGTGGTTCGATGGTGCGGAGCTGCTGAGGGGAGTGCGGGGAATGCTGGCAGAAGTTTGGTGGCTGCGAGGGGATGTGTAGGGCTGCCGGCGCCTCACTCCACCTCTTCCCCCCTCCTCCCGATCAGGCGCGCGGCGGCCCTTTTTTTTTAAATTAGCGCGACCCCGTTTATAGCGCGGTCAAATCGGGTGGCCCCAGAGGACCGCGCTATAACGGGGTTGAGCTGTATATATATAATTGCTATATGGTGGAGGGTTTGTCACTTTTTTTACCCACCGTAACTCATTTAATGTGTGGCTGAAACCAAATAACACAGAATTCTCATATTTCAATCTCACGACCTCTTGAAGAGTATAGTGGGTAGTAATTGTAGAGGGAGAGAGGGGGTGGCCCGGTATTAAAGGGGTTGCACCCCACTTGGCCATCCCCTGACCTCACCAGGGAGACAAGGGGTTAACTGGGCAGAGGTCCAGAACTGTGATTTAACCCCTGTTATGACATGTAAATGTGTATTTCCCTGTTTTATTATAACATCTGGGTTAATCAGTGTCTGCAGCACACACTAGGATCCATCCGGGAGCACAAGGGTTAATAGTTGTTTAGTGATTATAGCTTGTGTAATTTTCCCGCCTTTTCAGGCACCATTTTGCAGGCTTCCATAGGCCGCCATTGAGGCTTCATGTGTTTCAATGGCGAATCTTGCTGTTGAGTCCTGTTTCCTGAGAAGACCAGCAGATGGCGTCCGAGAGGAAGAGCGGCGGTTTCCCATTGTAAGTCAATGGGCCCATTGACTTCAATGGAGAATCCTCGAAAGAGCTTTCCAGGAACGAGTTGGCTGCCGTCCAAACCGCTTATCCGCAAAGCGGATACATTTTCAATAGGAGAGCTTTGATCACTTAACAAGTCAAGTTCAACGACAAGTGGCATGGGAATAAACAGTTCTAGAGCACCTAGAAATAAAACTCTTTCTGCCCCTAGTTCCTAGAACTCCCACCACTCGACCACAACCGGGTCCCTGTATCCTGGACCCCCGATAAGGGTCGAACCGAGAAGAGCGGGTCGCGGCATAGGTTCCAATGGCGGCGGCAGAAACGGCTCAGGAAAACGGCTAAGTGTCAAAAGCTGAAATTTGGTAATCCATAGCTCCGGTTCCGGAGGGCCCAGAGGATCAGGGTTTGGGGTATCTGTAGTCACTGCTCCGGCATCGCTGCAGAACCATCCTTGACCCTCTTGGACCAACCCGACGGAGTTTGGACCCCCTTGAAAGTTCGGGACTTTTCCCATAGACTCCAATGGCGGCCAATCTCCATTGACCGGCTACGGCGGAAAACCCCCATTGACTTCAGTGGCGGCATCGCCCCGTTGAAAGTCTATGGCGACGGATTCCCATAGCCGCCAATGGCGGCGGTTTGTCATTGAAAGTCTATGGCGGCGGAGCCCGTTGTTTTCAATGGGGATTTAGTGAAAAACCATGATTTAATTTACAGCGGAGATTTTTGTATTAAAATGTGAAACGGTTTTAAGTGTATTTGTGTATCTCCGGTTCCGAAGGTCGTAGAAAGTCGCAAATTGGACCATAGTGTGTCCCAGTTCTGGCCAGAAAGGCGACCCAATGTCTAGGACTTAAGTATGGTTCAAAGGATTTTGTCACCTCCACTGTTTGCATGAAGGCGGTGATTACTCAAACCAGAGCAGTCTTCAAGTGTTCCATTTCACACCTCACAACAAAGCATATCCTGCCAGGAATCCAATCTGGTAGACTAGCTGGCATTCCTGATGCAGGGGAGGGGTTACAGAAATTAGCCCCAGAGCTCTACAGCGCATGTACCAACAAGCAGGGGGCATGTGTAAAAATGTGTTCCCACGTTAATGAGTGGCTAGAGTTAATTGAAAACCAATCCACTGTACTCAATGTTAAGGATAGGGCACAAAAGGTTTATAAACTGTTGTCCATCCTTTATCCTTTGTCTTCTGATTGTTACCTGATTGCGAGAGAATTGCTATGCTTCATACTTCTCATCCCCCATCCCCAAAGTAAGTGTACTTCTTGTCTGTTACTGTATTATTTTGTGTGTTCACCTATCCAAAGGAATAAATATACTTTATTATATCTAAGCCTCGTTCAGTTCAACCCAGTGATTTGTTTAACCTTAATACCTGTGACAGGCTATCGTCACAGTAATGTATTAGCCTTTTTTTCCGGTTTATTCCATTTTATGAAACAGTCTGCATTTATATATTGTATATCTTTGTAACATTCCTTTTCTTTAAACTGTACCACTTTTTGTATATAAAATCTAAAATGTAACAAGTACTGTCTTTGGGCTCTAATTGAATTTAGTACCCTTTTGAAGAGATGAACTGCATTTTCTGACACAATTTGCTACATTTTGTTTTTGTGTAAATTACATATAATTTTTTTTTTAATAAACAGAAGACCAAGGACTCCAAATGGCAAGACTTTAAATTATTGTTCGTAGTAGCAGTGTAATATGATGTTTTTGGGGGAGTTATTGCTTATTTTGTGTGCCCGGTGGTGAGGCGAGTCAGATGCATAGCTGGAGGTTTTAAAACATTTCACATACACAAGTCACGTACACACAGGTGTGGCGTTCGTGACAGACAAAGAACAGATTTAGTGCATGGTTTATGGCACTGTATAAAAATGTCAAAGATATTGGCTTAAAGTCTTACAACATATTGATACCATCTTCAAGGTTAAATTATCTATGACTTACTTCTTTTTGGTAACATAGAGAATTGAGAGGAAATGGTATCGCACTTTCCTTTCGCAGTAGACATAATTCTTGTGAATGCCAGAAAATCAGACTTGTATAATGCCTCTCTCACCATCAATAAAATATCTTCACAAACTTGTGTTTGCAATAATGTCCACATGGAGATTTGATACTTTGATGGACAAAGAAATTAAAATTGTTTTATGTAAGTGGGAACCACAAAAACTTTGCTGGTTCTGATACAAACATCTATTTTAAGAGCCTTTCAGATATGTACAGATGCAGCGGCCGTTATTCGAATTATTATTAACCGCTAAGGTGATTAAGGGGCTAGGGGACATTAGAATGTATTTTGCTATGTATGCTTTCTGGCAATGGAGGACATGGACCTGCAGTAAGCTGACGAGGACGCCCTTCATATTGCCAGGGGTAAGTAGAACGTTTTTATTTACTGTATTTATGCTGCATGGCTAATGTTGTGTTTAATAATGGGCAAATAATCTATTATACATATCTGGATAGTAGTTATTTTGACCATTGGGTGTATTTATTGAAATGTAGGCCATGTTTATTTTTTTAAATACAGGATTGGTACAGCAGGCCTGCGGGGACCCGCGGCGACCCCCAGAGGACCCCTGGACGCCCGAGGACCCCTGGACGCCCAAGGACCCCACCGGAGGACCCACGGGGGACACCCGCAGGACCACCCGAGGGCCCCCCAGAGACCCGTGGGAACCACCCGAGGGCCCCCAGACACGCACAGGGACCACCAGTAGACCCCATTGGGGCCCGCGGAGACCCACGGGGACAACCTGGAGGTTACGGAGCTTAGCGGGGACCACCTGGAGGCCCCAAGGCATTCGTGCGTACCCCCAGGGTGCACTGTGGGGCCTGCGGACACCTGTCGGGACCACCCGGAGACCCCGCCGGCCTGGGGTATTAATCCTGTGTCTATAAAAATTAAATATTGGTTTTACAGTATGTGGGGGCACGGGGTGGATTGTGTATTGGTACTTACTAGATATTTAATTTTAATCTCGCGTCACGTGATCGGGACATTTCAATGCATAGGAGATACCGGCACCCCATAACGGGGCCTGTATCTTGGGAAGTAGGGTTGTCCCCGGACCTGAAACCAATGCGGTTCAGCTCCAGAGACTCCCTGCTACATTACTGTAATGTTTAAAATTAAATAAAACCCCCGCGATCGCCTGTGAGAGGCGCACAGTTTGAGTGACTGATTCAGCCTCTTATTGCGCGTCTATTACAGAGAGGCAGACCCCGGTAGAACGCACACAACAGGGACCCTGCTGTGTTAATCCGATGGGCCATTATGTCTGCAGCGGCAACATTTATGAATATATCGCAACCTACATGCGGCACAACATAAAATGTACCCAGGTAAATGTTTGGATAACGGCCGCTGCATCTGTATCTCGGATATTAGTCGCACAGTTGAGGGGTGAATTTTTAATCTACAATAAATTGTTATTTTTGTCTTATGATCTAAGCAATTATTTTATATAAGCCGCCACGGTCCATGTGTCACTGTTTATTTAGTTTTAAAACTCTTCTGAGAAAAAGAAAGTGAAGAAAATAGGGCTTTAAAACATGCATTGCTTATAAGGAACATATATGACAACTGCACATTTCTGCCAAATGTTAGTATTTAAACAGCTCAAAAAGAAAATATATATGGGTTGCTAATGTATATTTATACATTCCATTTTCTCATTAAGTATACAATTGCTTATATATCAACAATAAGACTAACACTTGTTAATAGAAAGTTTAAATACAAATAAATGAGCGGCGATATGCTTCAAATTGTACATTATTTTATTTAGTCACTCAAATACAATAATAATAAATCATTATTTTTTTAAAGAATCAAAGTGAAAAATAATATATTTGAAATCCATATATAAAAACAAACCAAAAAAATAAATCTTAAAATCTGAATTTAAATGGTAGTAAATGTGCCTGAACACAGACCTGACGTAACAGTCTTCCAGTACAGGAAAGCTCATCGTGTACTTTAGAAAGATTCCACCACTGATTATCTCATGACAGGGAGCATGCTTGGGATGCTTAGAGTGAACAAGATGAATGATTATTTTTAAGAAGAGCATTCTGTTAAGATTTAGGAAGGTGTTTATAGTTTTACTTTAGAAGTGGAAGTGACAGACACTCCTGTCTGCAATAGTTTTGAAAACGGATATCATGAACACTTTGAACCGCAAAATGATCAGCTGTTGAAAACTGTAACGTGCAATGTCAGACCAGTAAAACGAGCATCTGTTCATTAGAGATTTTGCTTATTTTTAAAGCAAGCATCACTGCAAGTCCATTTAACCTGTTGAACTCTATAGCATAATGTACTGAGGTTGTGAGGGGAGATTGCCTATGCACTTGAGAATAATATGGGCTGTATGGTTTATTTGTATTTTTTTGGAAGTGCTGTGATTTGTATAGTCTGTAATACGTGGAGATGTTCACGAGTGTAACCATAAAAGCTTCTGTTATATTCTGGGGTCGGCCTAGTGTTGGGGTTCAACCAGATAATACCATTAATCCTTTTTATGTACTCCAAAATTGGTAAAAGCTGGTGACTTATTAAAAAAATAAATATATATATATTTGCACAGTTGGGGGTCTAAGGCCCATAAACCTCCCTCTGGTGCATGAATTCACATAAAAACCACTGCTCTGAATATCTGAGGTGGAGAATGTCCGCATGAGTATGAAGTCTAAATAATATTATATGATAAATACTGTACAATATTTAAAATATATTTAGCAATTTTAAGATAAACATACTGACTATTATTCACTAATCTGCCAACGTCATTTGCAAATCATTAGTATCATATTAGTGGATGATCTGCAAAGACCCATAACGACGTCCATAATATTATATATTTTTTGTGGGGGTGAATTCTTTTTTTATTGTATGACAAAAGCTTTAAAACATCACAGCTATCTTTTTTGGTGTGTTGCATACGAAGAAAAGACCTACACATCAGAACCCATGGCAAACTTACTGGGCATTTTGCCACAACCAACACAGCTACCAGGAGAGTGCCCTATAATAAGGAGCCACTCAAAACGAAATTATATTTTCAAACATGGAGCAAATAAACAACTAGAGAGAATATACATTTAATATATGTACTTTAACACTGATTTTTAGCATTAATACGGTTGAATGCATCTTTAATAAAAAAATGTTTTGTAGATAATGAAAGTAAAATTATGAAATTGCACAGCCAATAATCATCTGACATGGGATCTTAGTTGATCAAAAGTGTAATACAATGTTACGCTTTTTTTCCCCAAACTTTTTTGTGGGTTTTTCATCATAATACAAATAATAATACTGTTAATAAAGAAAAGTAATAACAATAGTAAGCAACAATACAAGGGTATACAGGAGAGCATACATCCAAAAGTTCTTATTAAACAATAGATAAATAACAAGGTATACTATGACTAATATTGGAGATATATTTCCACAATCCGCTGAAATGCAATGTAAGAAAAGAAAAATAATATTGTTTACTGAGAAATAGTTTAGATTTGTAATACAATAGATATAAGCACACTTGACTTTGCAGTCTAACATAAGTTACCAACACATGTTAACATCCAAGTTTCCTGTAAATTTTTCCTGGCATATCCACTTTTGGATTTACAGACGCAGAAAATTAGACACATTTTACAATTCCAATATTAGTCCAACATGTGATATATACATCTTATGATGCTTATTCTCTTCTGTCTACAAAGACACTTCTTGCTTCACAGCAGGCGATTAACAGCAGGACCATTATTTGATCCAGGCTGAAATGTGAAAGCACATTTACACCTCCCTGTGTAGCTTATTAGTCGTCCGATATTATGTAACCTCTACAACTAGTACATGTTTTCAATTTCATATTAAAAATTATTATACAACAGTCAGGTTATATACTGTAGGCAATAACAGAGATCTTGAACAGGATGTCTAATATTGTGTAAAACTATTTTAGAAATGTTTTGCTGATTTTGCATTTTAATAAGAATTCTTTTGTTGCATGTACCAGACATATAAAATCAGCATTTTTGTATTGTTTTTCATTATTTAAAGTGAGTTGCACATTCTCTTTCAGGAATTAGTAGTTTTTCTATTTGAATGTGTGGGATATAAATGCTATGGATTATTTACAGAGATAAAGAGAGAATCATTTGCAAGTGATTTAACTTGCTGTGTTCATCTTAGAAATGTTTTGGGATGGGATCACGCATACTACGAATAAAAGGGGCAAATGTTTAAAATACAAAAAAAAAATAGGAGAATCACCCAATAACTAGGTTGAAGATATTGAAACATTTGTTTGTGCATTCATCGTGCAGTTAAAATGTTCTTATTGTTACGGTTATAATTTACTTCAGTTCTGCAAAGAACAAGGAAAAGTTCTGGCCAGTAGCTAATGGAAAATCAACCAAATAAACATGTCTTAATTAAAGTAATGGTTTCTGCTTACATAGCCACACTGCACAGACATGACAAATATTGCTTAGAATTGCAAAGACAGCATGGAACTAGTATAATCAATAATAATAAAAAGTAATCAATACATACATACTTTGCCCCTAAATTGAATGTTCTGGTCAAAACCAAATATAGTTTTTTTGAGTGCATAACTCATCAGAAGTCCATCCCCTACAGTTACTAGGATTCTGGGTATGTATACGATGAGCACCAACTGTCACTTTTAAGCTTCCTTTTTTTTGTAAAAACCTTACAAATCAATGTATTTTGTTTATTCTTATTTAATGGGAGACACGCTAACTACGGTACAAGTTAAGGCACTGCGATCCTGTGTTAGGCGCCAGGGATGTGAATGTCAGGATCGCAGTGGGTTCAGCTGCACCAGATATTACTGGCTAATTTAGTCAAATGTCTTTTCAGATTACATTCTTAAAAATGGTGATGCTCAGCCAATGTGACCAGATCAAGAAAAACTGAAATAAATTGTGTGCTTGGATGAAATCCATAAACACAATACATTCTCCCCATCAAAATGCTATCTAGTGTCCATAAGCAGCATACTGACAAACAACAGCAACAAACCTATTGGTATTAAGAATACATCAATTTAAAATGTTGCTCATTTCAAAGTTTATATGGCATGGTAGAAAGCCAAGAATGAAGAAAAGGATCATCGGAACACCAACAATACTAGGGGGTATGTCTCAACCAGATTTAATTAAATACTATGAAGCAGCCAGGTTAAGTCCCCTGACATACTGGTCAATGGAGGAAGGAGAGAGACCATGGGTGGATATAGAAAGAGCAGAGGCCCAGCCGAAGGATATGGCGATGCAATTACGTTTAAAAAGGAGATGAGGCCCAAATCTATTAGGACACAACCAGTGTACTCACACTAGATCTGTCTCATCTATTCCTTCACCCCTGACTCCAATACGGTCTAATCCAGGGTTTGTTCCGGCCCTCCAATCAAAGGTATATAAAATATGGAGAGAAAAAGGCCTGAGACGACTGTGGGACGTAGTGAAATCGGATAACATTAAAACATTGCAGGAAATAAATGAAGAGTTCGATATTCCAGATATGCATCTATATCAATATTTTCAGATAAATCACTACACTACCTCAATACAACCCACTAAGGATGTTTTTAGACCTTTGACAACTTTTGAGATTCTATACTCAACAGGTGAATATCAAAGCCACTATTGCACAATTGTACCAAATTCTGATCTCACAAAGTGGAGCAACCAAGTAAAAACACTCTAGACTGGGAAAACGATATTGGGTGACCATTCGAGAGGGACGAGTGGCTGGAAATATGAGAGATCAGCCAGAGCGTCTAGATGCTCGGCAGTACGGGAAATAAACCTTAAGATCCTAAATAGATGGTATTACACCCCAGCCAGACTCCACTCGTTTTCCCGGCTTCCTCCCCTCTATGCTGACGGAACTGTGGCCAAATAGGCTCATTTAAATATATTTCGTGGACCTGTCCTAAAATAGTATTATTTTGGAGAAAAATAAAAAAGCTAATTAAAGGGTCACGGGACTGGATTGCCCTTGGAATATGGAAACAGTACTAATTTTAAATCCACAGAGGATCCAGAGAGAAACACAGACAAATTAATGGTACATATTCTTTCCTCAACCAAAGCAGTAATAGCTAGAAACTGGAAACAGATAGACCCACCGACAATGGCAGAAGGAAAAAATAAACGAAATTATATTATGTTAATGGAAAAACTTACCAGTTTAATACAGGATAGATAGGAAGGGTATCTGAAGATATGGGTGCCATGGATGATATACTGGGAAGCAAATGTTTAATGACTCTCTACTTGTTTTCTCTCCAACACAACAATTTGCGACTGTAATGTGAGCCACGCCGAAATGCAAATGTATGTGTAACAAAGTATAAACTGAAGATTTGAAAACAATGAGAAGATGGAAATGTATCCCTCCACCCTACCCCAAATATAATTTGTGAAAAAAAAGAACATATAGGTATAGGATAAAGTATATACAGCTAAACCCCGTTATAGCGCGGTCCTCGGGGGCCACCCGATCCGACCGCGCTAGAACCGGGGTCGCAATAATTATTTTTTTTTAAATGGCCGCCGCGCACCTGATTGGGAGTGAGGGAGCAGGGAAGGAAGGAAGGAAGGAAGGAAGGAAGGAAGAGGTGGCCGGAAGCCCTATACGTCCCCTAGCAACGGCGAGTCCAGCCGCAACCTGCTCCTTACCACCCACCACCGGCATCCATTTCCTCCCCCCCAGGCCCCCACACCAAACGGCCCTCCGCGGCATAGCCCACGCGGCCCTCCGAGTCCCAGCCTGCTCCTCACTCACCCCCCCTCCTCCCGACACCCTCCCCCCCTCCACCTGATGCCAGCTCCGCTCCGATCTCAGCAGCCGACACCAAAGGTAGGGAGGGGGAGTGGGAGGTGTGGTGTAGTGTGCTGTGAGTGCTGTGAGAGTGTGATGTGAGTGCTGTGTGCTGTGAGAGCTGTGTGCTGTGAGTGTGCTGTGTGCTGTGAGAGTGTGCTGTGAGTGCTGTGTGCTGTGAGAGTGGGCTGTGAGTGCTGTGTGCTGTGAGAGTGTGCTGTGAGTGTGTGCTGTAAGTGCTATGTGCTGTGAGAGTGTGCTGTGAGTGTGTGCTGTGAGAGTGTGCTGTGAGTGCTGTGTGCTGTGAGTGCTATTTGCTGTGAGTGCTGTGTGCTGTGAGTGCTGTGTGCAGTGTGCAGTGAGAGTGTGTGCTGGCAGTGTGTGCAGTGAGAGTGTGTGCAGTGTGTGCAGTGAGAGTGTGTGCAGTGTGTGCAGTGAGAGTGTGTGCAGTGTGTGCAGTGAGAGTGTGTGCAGTGAGAGTGTGTGCAGTGAGAGTGTGTGCAGTGAGAGTGTGTGCATGCAGTGAGCGTGTGTGCAGTGTGCAGTAAAAAATGTAAAAAAAATTTTTTTAGCCGGGAGCCCCTTTTTTTTCACGGGAGCGTGAAAACCGCGTTATAACCGAATTCGCGTTATAACGTGTCGCGCTATAACGGGGTTCAGCTGTGTATATATATGTATATGTGTATGTATATATATATATATATATATATATATATATATATATATATACAAATATAGCTGTATGCTCATCTGCATGTCTTAGGCAGGTCTGCAACCCCGCCTTTATATATATACATACATACATACATACAGTGTTCGACAAATCACCCAAAAATCTACTCGCCCAACCAAAAAATCTACTCGCCACCTAGTCCCGCCCCCAACTCCGCCCCTAGTCCCGCCCCCAACTCCACCCCTAGTCCCGCCCCCAACTCCACCCCTAGTCCCGCCCCCAGCCCCGCTTTAAAATAAAATATATAAATAAAATACATTTAATAAATTCCTAGTCAGAACAACATTCGTTTTTGACATAAATGTATTTATTGTATTACATTATACTACAATTAGTCGTGTGTGTGCGCGTGTGTGTGTCAATGTCGGATCTAGAAATAAAAGCCAGATGTGAATGACTAGTTTCCTGAACCCCTTAACCAGTGTCTGGACGTCGGCGCTTCACAGAGAGAGAGACAGACAGACACACACACACACACACACAGAGAGCGGCACACACACACACACACACACACACACACACACACACACACACACACACACACAGAGACACACACACACAGAGAGAAAGAGAGACACACAGAGAAAGAGAGAGAATGAGAGACACACACACAGAGAATGAGAGACAGAGAGAGTGCGACAGAGAGCGCGAAGAAGAGAGTGCGACAGAAAGCGCGAAGAAGAGAGTGCGACAGAGAGAGCGAAGAAGAGAGTGCGACAGAGAGCGCGAAGAAGAGAGTGCGACAAAGAGCGCGAAGAAGAGAGTGCGACAGAGAGCGCGAAGAAGAGAGTGCGACAGAGCGCGAAGAAGAGAGTGTGACAGAGAGAGCGACAGAGAGAGCGAAGAAGAGAGTGCGACAGAGAGGGAGAGGGTGACAGAGAGAGGGCGAGAGGGAGAGGGTGGGTGACACAGGGAGAGGGTGACACAGAGAGGGAGAGGGAGGGTGACAAGGAGAGGGAGGGTGACAGGGAGAGGGTGACATAGGGAGAGGGAGACACAGGGAGAGGGTGACACAGGGAGAGGGTGACACAGGAAGAGGGTGACACAGGGAGAGGGAGGGTGACACAGGGAGAGAGGGAGAGTGACACAGGGAGAGGGGGAGGGGGACAGGGAGAGGGAGGGTGACAGGGAGAGGGAGGGTGACACAGGGACAGGGGAGGGTGACACAGGGAGAGGGGAGGGTGACACAGGGAGAGGGGAGGGTGACACAGGGAGAGGGGAGGGTGACACAGGGAGAGGGGAGGGTGACAGGGAGAGGGAGAGGGGGAGGGTGACACGGAGAGGGAGAGGGTGGGTGACACGGAGAGGGAGAGAGGGTGACACAGGGAGAGGGAGAGAGGGTGACACAGGGAGAGGGAGGGTGACACAGGGAGAGGGAGAGAGAGGGTGACACAGGGAGAGGGTGACACAGGGAGAGGGGGAGGGTGACACAGGGAGAGGGGGAGTGACACAGGGAGAGGGGAGGGTGACACAGGGAGAGGGGAGGGTGACACAGGGAGAGGGGAGGGTGACACAGGGAGGGGGGGGTGACACAGGGAGTGGGGAGGGTGACACAGGGAGAGGGGAGGGTGACACAGGGAGAGGGTGACAGGGAGAGCGGGAGGGTGACAAGGAGAGGGAGAGGGTGGGTGACACAGGGAGAGGGAGAGAGGGTGACACAGGGAGAGGGAGAGAGGGTGACACAGGGAGAGGGAGGGTGACAGGGAGAGGGAGGGTGACACAGGGAGAGGATGACACAGGGAGAGGGGGAGGGTGACACAGGGAGAGGGGGAGGGTGACACAGGGAGAGGGGGAGGGTGACACAGGGAGAGGGAGAGAGGGTGACACAGGGAGAGGGAGAGAGGGTGACACAGGGAGAGGGAGAGAGGGTGACACAGGGAGAGGGAGAGAGGGTGACACAGGGAGAGGGGGAGGGTGACACAGGGAGAGGGGGAGGGTGACACAGGGAGAGGGTGGGTGACACAGGGAGAGGGAGGGTGACAGAGGGAGAGGGTGGGTGACAGAGGGAGAGGGTGGGTGACACAGGGAGAGGGGGAGGGTGACACAGGGAGAGGGGGAGGGTGACACAGGGAGAGGGAGGGTGACACAGGGAGAGGGTGGGTGACACAGGGAGAGGGAGGGTGACAGAGGGAGAGGGTGGGTGACACAGGGAGAGGGTGGGTGACACAGGGAGAGGGAGGGTGACACAGGGAGAGGGAGGGTGACACAGGGAGAGGGAGGGTGACACAGGGAGAGGGAGGGTGACACAGGGAGTGGGAGGGTGACACAGGGAGAGGGAGGGTGACACAGGGAGAGGGAGGGTGACACAGGGAGAGGGAGGGCGACACAGGGAGAGGGAGGGCGACACAGGGAGAGGGAGGGCGACACAGGGAGAGGGAGGGCGACACAGGGAGAGGGAGGGCGACACAGGGAGAGGGAGGGCGACACAGGGAGAGGGAGGGCGACTCAGGGAGAGGGAGGGCGACACAGGGAGAGGGTGGGTGACACAGGGAGAGGGTGACAGAGGGAGATGGTGGGTGACACAGGGAGAGGGAGGGTGATACAGGGAGAGGGTGACACAGGGAGAGGGAGAGAGGGTGACACAGGGAGAGGGTGGGTGACACAGGGAGAGGGTGGGTGACACAGGGAGAGGGTGACAGAGGGAGATGGTGGGTGACACAGGGAGAGGGAGGGTGATACAGGGAGAGGGTGACACAGGGAGAGGGAGAGAGGGTGACACAGGGAGAGGGAGAGAGGGTGACAAAGGGAGAGGGAGAGAGGATGTCACAGGGAGAGGGTGGGTGACACAGGGAGAGGGTGGGTGACAGAGGGAGAGGGTGACAGAGGGAGATGGTGGGTGACACAGGGAGAGGGTGGGTGACACAGGGAGAGGGAGGGTGATACAGGGAGAGGGTGACACAGGGAGAGGGAGAGAGGGTGACACACTCACAGACACACAGACACTCACACTCACTCAGACAAACTCACACTCACAGTCTGTCACTCACACACACAAACACTCACCCGTAAGGCAGGGGGTCGCACATGGCAGCGGGGGCCTCCGCACGGCAGGAGGGCCTCTGCAAGGGGCCGCGCCCCCTCCAGAGTGGGACGCCGACGCCGCAGTATTCACTGATAGATGTAGAAGGGCCGGTTAGGGGATTTCCCCTGCTTAGAGCAGGGAGAGGCTCGGGTTAGGGGATTTCCCCTGCTTAGAGCAGGGAGAGGCACCGGTTAGGGGATTTCCCCTGCTTAGAGCAGGGAGAGGCTCCGGTTAGGGGATTTCCCCTGCTTAGAGCAGGGAGAGGCACCGGTTAGGGGATTTCCCCTGCTTACAGCAGGGAGAGGCTCAGGTTAGGGGATTTCCCCTGCTTAGAGCAGGGAGAGGCTCCGGTTAGGGGATTTCCCCTGCTAACAACTGAGCTGGCCATCAGGGGTTTCCTTAACAGCTGACAGATCGGCAGACTGTCCGTAGATGCGGCACACCGACGCCGCGTGGGTTGAGGGGGGGGTCACGGAGGCCGGGAGAGATTGGTGTGAGGGGGGGGGTGGCGGATGGCCCGATGCGAGGGGGGGGCGGATGGCCTGGTGCGAGGGGGGGGCGGATGGCCCGATGGGAGGGGTGACAGATGGCCCTGCAGGGGCCTGAGGCAGACAGGCATGAAGCGGCTGGCTGCCGGAAGGGGGAGGAGTAGAAGCGCTGAGGAGGGAGGCCACTGCTCAGATAGCCGGAGGCGGGGTAATCTCCCCAACAACATGAACCCGCCTCCGGCTTTTTTTTTTTTTTCCTCCAGCGCGAGCGCGGTAAAAACAGCAGCGCGAGCGCGGGAAATTTAAAAAACACACGTGTGCTGCTTGGGCCAATATTTACTCGCCCGGGGGTTAAATCCACCCGCCCCGGGCGTGTAAATGTATATAATTGTTGAACACTGTATATGTGTATATATATATATATATATATATATATATATATATATATATATATATATATACATATATACAGTATATATATACACAGTGGTTGACAAATCACCAAAAATCTACTCGCCGAACAAAAAAATCTACTCGCCACCTAGTACCACACGTGTGTTGCTTGGGCCAATAGGAGCTCGCCACGATGTTAAATCCACTCGCCCGGGGCATGCAAATGTTTAGGTTTGTCGGACACTGTATATATATATATATATATATATATATATATATATATATATATATATATATATAAACACACAGCTGAACCCCGTTATAGCGCTACACGTTATAACGCGGTTTTCACGTGGCTCCCGTTTAAAAAAAAAAATTTTACATTTTTTACTGCACACTGCCTCACTGCACACACTCTACACTGCACACACTCTACACTGCACACACTCTACACTGCACACACTCTACACTGCACACACTCCCAGCACACACTCTCACTGCACACTGCACACAGCACTCACAGCACACTCTCACAGCACACAGCACTCACTCACAGCACACTCTCACAGCACACACTGCTCACAGCACACACTCTCACTGCACACTGCACACAGCACTCACAGCACACACTCACAGCACACTCTCACAGCACACAGCACTCACAGCACACTCTCACATTGTGCCATGGATGATAGATATAGATAGATATAGGATAAAGTATCTGTTGTCTAAATTTAGCATAGGTTGAACTTGATGGACCTACTGTATGTCTTTTTTCAACCTCATCTACTATGTAACAATAAAATACAAGTTTAAAAAAAAAACTTTGACGATTTACTTCTAAAACATCTATACGTTGGCACGTATTTATTTTCTAAACTGGGTAACAATGAAAGAGCTGCAATGCCAGCACATATCACACACACACACACACACACACACACACACACGAATCATCTTTACCATTACAAAAAGAAAGTAGCCGGCTGGGACAGAACAACGGAACATGTGAGATATGTGAAAGTGCCTACAAGTTTTAAATAATTTTTGCTATTCACAATACAGGCAATTCAAACCGGCAACATAACAAATACAATTCCCTTAACAAGAAGGACCAATTGTCAGTGCACAAGTTCATTTGTGAAAATAAATAAAATGAATACAGTACTGTATATGTATATATACAGTGTTCCGTAAAAAAAAGGGACTCGCAAGACAAAGACTTGAAGTAGCAGCAACAACAGGAGTGGTGTCCAAAATATGTGCAAACTGCACGGTTTATTCAGTCATATGAAAGAGCAAGCACTATGTTTCGGGTGGATACAACCTGCCTTCATCAGGTCCTCTTTTACACTGCATATGACTGAATAAACCGCGCGTGTGCATATTTGGACACCACTCCTGTTGCGCTGCTACATCAAGTCTTGGTCTTGTGAGTCCCTGAAAGCAGCTGTTTTCAGGGCACTGCACTAAGTAGAGACTGCACAGAGAGAGAAAATGGAGGGTCTGATATACACTTCTGGCAAGTAAGGAGAGTGCTGGTCAATATTACAGCAAAATAAGGGACCCTTTTAATTTTTTATTTTTAGTAATATCTTGAAGAAAAATCACTACATATTCATGTCAATTTGAGCAATGATAGGTCTGTCGCAGTAGACTATTACATTTAAGAATTATATGATCATCTAGTAAATATTATTTGTAATTGGTGACGGCATGATGACTTCATCAAGTGCATAGTTACAAAATGGGGATAAGCGAATAATATAAACAAGTTATAAAGTACTTGAGGCACAGCATGAATTATGGTCCAAAATGCTTACTGTTAAAGGATAGTCGCTAAGAGGACTGAAAAAACGAATTCACAAAACAACGTAATTGTTCAAGAGTGGGAGCAGCTGGATCAACGTGTCATTGATTATGCAATCAGACAGTGTCGTTCTCGTCTCCGGGCGTTTCAGCAGGAGGAGGACATTTTGAACAAACACTTTGAATTCAAACTTTATAGTAATCTTAGATTTTCAGATCAGATTACGACAGTTTAATGCATTTACGACCTACAGAGGAAAAACTCCTGTTTCTCGTTTAATGAACATGAACTTACCGCACTGTATCTGAACTTGTTGACATCATACACTGTACAGTGGCATCAATTTAGTTAACATCAGTTGATTGTATACATTGTGCTTCTTATATGGTAATTATCTATTATTATTAGGATGAAGAAAACTTAGGTTAGATATGTATTGATTGCAAAACGGCATCACATGTTTTGTTTCCCTGTGATCAACTGATTGGACTATTTAAAGCATTGGATGGACTTAACTCCCGTATAGCATATCCCTGACGAAGCGGAGTAATCCGTGAAACGCGTGGGGTGGAGTTACCATATCTTTACGCTTTAGCAAACCAGCGTGCATAAGTGTGCACTTTATTCTCGTGGAAGACGTTTCTGAGCTAACTGAACCATACCCAGAACCGGCCTTTTTACCATCAGCTCTCGCGACAGAGCGAGCGTGTTTCCGGGTTAGCAGCAGCCCAGACGTCGGTAGAAGGGGAGAGAAGCCAGGCCAGCACCCTGGCAGCCAGAGGAGGACCTGCGCGCATCAGCGGGTCTGGATCAGACACAGACAGCACTCCAGAGGTGTTTGCCAGACGAGAGGCAGCTATTTCCTGTAAAGGACATTACTCAATGTGCAATACCTACAGTACTTATCTCCTGTAAGTAGGATTTCAATTTTTGCTGGCGTGAGGAGTGGATGTTATCTTTTAATGTTTATTAAATGTATCTTTACCTTATTTTCATGATTATTTCCTACCTCTGAGGGACTCACTATTCCTTAATCATTAGGTCAATCCTGCTCTTCATATACAGTATTACACTATGTTTGTTATGTTTCTCTTTTTTCATATGCCGAGTTCCATCCGGATCCTTTCATCAGCAATGGAGTAATTTGGAAAACCACTAAAGGACATTGTTCACGGTTTTATTTGTCTAGATAGTTTTTAATTCACTTTGTTCTATATTTGTTGTATTAACACAATTTTAATTTGCATAATAAGCTACATTCACGTTAGGCTCTGCACAGTATTATTTTCTTCAGGGGTTAATGAGCTGCAATTGGTTTAAAAATACAATATGTTGGGTTTGTAACAGGTCAGGATTTTTTCTGGCTTTGTGCTCGTCTTCAAAGAGAACTTAATTTGTGTGGGGGGGGCGCTTTATGGCCCACTAAAAGTACCATATGGGTGGTAGGGAGATGATAGTTTCAAGATAAGGGCACTTTTGCTAGAGATGGGAATAAAATATGGCTCTCTGACAACTTTATTAACAGGGTCCTTTTAGGGCTAGCTTCAAAGGCATTCTCTTGGGAAGGTTCTGCAAGGTTCAGAGGGCGTGGCTAAGAAAGTATTCAACCCAAGAGTGACTTCATTAAAAATGAGACTATCATGTGACATCATCTCCTCTGAATAATCATTTACAAATCTGTAATCGTGTCACAGGGGCATGTTCTGACACCACACACTGCATGGTTAAGAGGTAATAAGGGACAGATATCCATTTGTCGCTCAAATTTAGGATTAAGACGATCATGATTAGTCTCGTTATCGTGATGAGTGCCCGAATCTGTTAATGTAACTCACGTGTGTCTAAGTATTACAGAAGGAAAATTATGAGTACATTTATATATTGAGACAGGATTCAAACGTCGTTTGTAAAGGTTTTTTTAACCCTCTGTCATAAAACCGTTGGTCTCGTTGCTGATTTACGATAGGGGTGGGCTTATATTGTTTCCATGGGGAAAGAATGTATTTAGAGTTTAGCAAGGGTTTATGAAAATCAGATTTCAACAGAGGTGTGTTTGGACCAAACACGTGAGTCTCACTTCTGCACCCGTGACCTCTCTGGGTGACAACATATAACATATGGTAATTTATAGGGGTTTCTTTTATGTTATATCCCTTTATTTTGAGAAACTGTTCTGTATTTATTGTAACTGTATGTTCTTGTAATCCCTTTTCTGTAATCTAGGTACTGTATTATATATATATATATATATATATATATATATATATATATATATATTAAAACATTTATTAAGTGATGCTTTGGCTCTGAATTAACTGTTGCATGCTCTGGAATAAGTATTTACATTTTCTGACACATTTTGCAAGAATGGATGTGTGTGTGTTAAAGTGTATCTTTTTTCCCATCATAAACAGGGACCTCGGACCTTAGCAAATATTAATATTACATCTTTTATTAGCGTTTCCCGGGTGATGGAAGCGAATAGATATGATTGCAATTGATTAAGGGGTTAATATTAACTAATTGGAGGTACCTTTGCGGAGGAGAAAGATGAGTTGGCTAGAGTAGCCGGGTGTATTAACCCTGGTTGCATACCTAAGTGCAACTTGTGTGCTGTTCGTGGAGATGCCTTTAGGGGAGATATTACTCATCTCAAGGACCTTTGCGAAGGTGAAGGGTGGGGCAGCCTGCAGGCTGTGTATAAACCCTTGTCCTTTAAGGGAGATATTGTCCATTTGGAGGACCTTTGCAGAGGTGAAATGTGGGACCACTTGCGAGCGGAATATTAACCCGTGTCCTGTATGCAGGTCCCGTGCTCACAGGTGGTTCGTACATGACCATCACTAATAAAATGCAAACAAATTTGGGAAGAAGCGCACGGTCGTGTATTTGTTTTCCATAAATGTATGGCCAATTTTCTTGCCCGAGCAGCAACACTAAGGCATTGAAAGATACATTGTTACTGATGCATTTTGTTAGGTGGGTAAGTCTAAGCTGACCTAGTTCTATTTTGATCATTTATTTATTGGGCAATCTGCCAGATCGTCACCTAGAAAACTATAATTTTTACTATGACATCTGGTAAGGCAATAGGACCTCTGCCATACCAAGAATGTCTATAGGGCAGGATCAATGTTACTGTAATTGCACAAAGGTAATCCTGGCTGCTGACTGACTTGCAAACGGTCTTACACAGTCGGCAGTAGATATTTTTTTCAACACAGTTTGCTCGTTTCTTGATTCGTTTCCCAATCTGTTAATCCTGTTTCCGATTTACCCTTTTTCTTTATAAACAGTAGCTTTTATTATGGCAACAAAGCCCTGTGTAACAAAAAACCCAAGTGCTTTTAAGATATTGTGCTTCATATGTTTTGAATGACTAAACAACACTAGCTTTCTGATAATGGAAATAACTGAATCGTGATATTTTCATCAAGATAAATTCTAAGGAGGAGTATAATTATATTTATTTCAAGGGAAAACATAATTTCAATGAGGTCAAGGGGGGCAGTCTCCTTTTTATCAAACCAGAGGTCAACTGTAATTGTTTTTCTTATACCCCATCCTCCGTTCCAGACTGCACAATAAATACAATCCTGGTGATTACATTACCACTAATATATGTCCCATGTACAGTAGCAGCATGTTTAAATAATGTTGACAAACAGTCCAACCAACACGCAAGCAGCCACTTCTCTCGAAATTTACAATGGTAGAATATTTCAATCATCTCTCAAGTCACACCCCGTTCCCCTATTTTAATACACAATAAACAAGCGAAAAAAAGAACAATAATATGATCTACTGAAACTTTTACTTGGATATGAAAGCGATTAAAAAAGTTTTATGATTTGTCATATGGACCCATCAACCCTTTCAGTGCCATGGACCCTCTGGCCCCAACGATCCCTTAATCACTTCCTGGTTTCCGGTGATGGGAACGGTCCTCCCCCTTTAGTTTAGTTCGTGGTCAGCTGCTCTGGAGTGCTGACCGCGAACGCCTCCTAGAAAACAAGCAACAGGCCATGACATACAGTGTACATCGCAAGGACACTGAAGGGGTTAACACACTGCAAAGTAATACGTTTGTGGCAGCAAATCCTCAGTGTGATGACACACGCTAAAAGGTATTCAGCCTAACAAGCTCACATTTTGCCAAACCCATCTACAATGTAAAGCTCTAGTAGTAATCAGATGTAACACTTGGCCAAAAAAAAAACCTTTCACTAACTTGTAAAATGCGTTACATATTTGTCAAACTGATATGAAGAGGCCTCTCATGTACTGGATGTTTTTCTTATCTTTTCCCACTACAGCAGAATGTAGTTTATTATTTTTTTCTCTCATTTATACCATCTGGCATATGACCAGAAAAACAAAAAAGTTGAACTGAACTTGCCTCGTCCCCAAGAGATAAATATAAAACCTGCCCTCCATGAGATTATTTCTGCCTGAGACTTTTGGTTTCTGACATTTTAATTCCAATATACACATTATGGTCACAATCATAAGAGATCGTTTAATTGATTATACGGAATGTTCTTAAATAATATATATCTTTTTGTTACAGGGACACTTTCTTTTAAGAAATGGAAGAGAAAAAAATAGTGAATACTAAAATGTAAACCACAAGCACGTCTCAATGTATGATGTTGTTTTTCCTTTAAGAATAAAATTAGGCTCAATGATGGGGGTGAATAAAATTAGGCTCAATGATGGGGGTGAATAAAATTAGGCTCAATGATGGGGGTCATGTTCATGTTGCTATTTAAAGTCAAAGCACAAGGAAGTAAAGAAGTTGGTTAAATTAACCCCTTGGGTGCACCGCAACGTAGCCACTGTGTCATGGGGTCTGGCCTCTCAGGGGCCCCGTGATGCAGTGGTTACGTCACGCCCGCAGAGTGCTTGTTTTCCAGGTGAGATCGCGGATACAATCTGTACTGCAGGGAGATGGAAGAGGATGGCGACTCCTCCTACATTTCCATGTTAATGGGTGTCGCGGTGTGCCAGAGGGGCCGTGGTACTCTGGGGCCGTGGTACTCTGGGGCCGTGGACCCACAGCAACCAAAGGGTTCATCTAATTTTCATGTTTTACACAAAGCAGAAATATAACTGCTAATAATTGCTGGGTGGTTATGAATTGGTACTGGGAACGAAAGCATTTCACACGTTTTATTGAAAGTTTTCTTACAATCGTGATATGTGGTCAGTGATATCTGAAACCCCTGAAAAAGGAAATAAGGCACCAATATATCGTCAAACAAAGGTTACTTTATTTCCCCTTAGTATGGTGGCCGGATTTACAAAACTAAAAAACGGGACACATTAAAAAAATATTTATAATACAAATTACATCACCAATTGCGCCTCTCCCCTCTCTGTTCCCCCATACGCACACGTATGCACACTGTCTCCCCCCACTCGTCCATTCTATCCCCCCATTCTTTCTCTGCCCCCCTTTCCTCCATTCTCTCCCTCCCCACTTCCCCCCCCTTCCCTCCATTCTCTCCCCCCCTTCCCTCCATTCTCTCTCTCCCCCCCATCCCTCAATTCTCTCGCCGCTCATCCGATATTGTCTCTGTGTATGTCTCTCTTTCCCCATTCTCTGCATCTGTCTCTCTCTGTCCCCATTCTCTGTATCTGTCTCTCTCCCCATTCTTTGTGTCTGTCTCTCTCCCCCCATTCTGTGTCTGTCTCACTCCCTCCCGATTCTGTCTGTCACTCTCTCAATTCTGTGTCTGTATCACTCTCCCCATTCTCTGTCTCTCTTCCCATTCTCCGTGTCTGTCACACTCTCTCCTCATTCTGGACCCTACCTGTTACTGTGAAGCGGGGGGGGAGGGGGAAAGCCATCTTGCACCCTGGCAGTAGACAGTGGAAGATCTCAATGACTTCCGGGTCTTACTGCTGGGGCTCTTCTACAGCTAACCCTGCTCCCATCCTCTGCAGCTGCCGTCAGACCCAGCCTCTGCTCTCAGTTTCACCCCCCCCCCCAGCTCTCTACTTTCCCCCCCATCGGCAAACTCCTGCTCTCTCGTCAGCATCCTTCGCTCTCTGCTGACTTTCAAAACCGGGACAAGTAACAAAAAACGGGACATTTTAGAGAATATCAGGGCCCCGGACAGACCTTAAAAAACCAGGACTGTCCCGGCTAAACGGGGACCTCTGGTCACTCTATCCCTTAGGTCAGTTACTATGCCCCTAGTTTAATACAAAACAAATTTGTATCCTTAAGGATTATTGCAGATTCAGAGATTAAGATGGAAGGTCACAACAATAGTAATAAATATTTATTGGAGGGCGTACAGGAACATTATGCGTGGCTACAGTGTAATTCATGTGGTCACATGTGTAATTTAGTGATCTAAATTGCATCTAAAACCCCAATAATATATGCTGTGAAGCCCCTTTCCCTTTGTTAGTGAAGAGTTTATTTTATTCAAATGAATGGGACTTCATTTTTTTTCAATGCGGAGAAGTGGCTCCACAGCATATTGAATAAGGGCATGAACAGAGCATTCAAAGACATGCAAGACTTTCTGTAACCCTTATTAGAAAGGTGAGCTTCAAATCGCAAATCATAGGACTGACGGAGGAGCTCAGGGAGTAAAGGCACTGACTGAAAAACAATGACAACGAGTGTACCAGGAAAGCCTGGTTCAAATCCCAGTGCCAGCTTCGGGCCACTATCTCCCTGTGCCTCAGCATGAAAATATAGATTGTAAGCTCTACGGGACAGGGACAGCAAAGAAAATTCAATGCCATACATGTAATGCCATACAATATTTTTTTTAAATTATTATTATAGGACCATAGGATACATCCCAAGATTACAGAGGGGTTTGTAATGTAATTTGTGTGTGCAGGTATAGATCTGTACTGTGCTATTTTGTGGGGGCATAACAAGATCAAAGCTGATACTGCACCGACACACTTTATTCGAGCAAATACCCAGTATGTACCTGGCAGATACCTGGAATGCGCCACTCCTCACCTCTGACAAGCCCCGTTGCGTTTGCCTTCCAGCCTGGGTTCATGCCTGGCTGATGGGCGGCTGATCTGTTAAATGATAATGATTAGGATTTAATAGGCTGCAATGCTTCGCGTGTCTACCAGATGGCATAAATTCATGAATTGTAATGCAGTATATATATATATACTGTGCAGTATTGCAGCCAGCGGGAATAAAATGCTTCAATCCCTGCCTGGAAAATACCTCAATGCACTCGGGCAGAAAACAGTCACAAACCTCAATACACCCGGGTATACCCGAATTCGTGGGACTAGCCAAGCTCGAATAAAGTGTGTCGCCAGTGTATGTACGGAGGAGCAGATGAGTGGAGAGCCTTGGAGGTAAGGAGAAGAGGTTAGTTAGGTCATACCCTAAAATTTCAGTCCTGTCAACTGTGCTGCTGGCAGTGCTGACTGGCCTGTCAGTCACCACCGCGACAGGCAACAACGCGCTCCATCATGCTTTGCCAACATGACCGCAAAGCATTATTGGGTGTTGTTGTCGGCCACATCAGTGACTGACAGGCCACTGCGCCGCTTACTTTGGTGGGGGAGGTCAAAGTGGGTGGCAGTCGGAGGAGCGACTCACTCTGGGACCATGCCCAAGCAAGTAACTTCTGGCAGAGGGGAGGAATTTCTGTGAGAGAGTGTGAGAGAGACAGAGAGCGCGCGAGAGACAGAGAGCGCGCGAGAGACAGAGAGCGCGCGAGAGACAGAGAGCGCGCGAGAGACAGAAAGCGCGCGAGAGACAGAGAGCGCGCGAGAGACAGAGAGCGCGAGCGTATATGTGCATGGGGGAGGGGGTGAAGACAGAGGGGGAGTCTGAGTGCCATGACAGCCACCAACCTCCCCCTCACCTCTACAATACTGTATCCTAAAAATTCTGGCTTGCTCCTATGGTTTTTATATGTGTCCACCCCTGGAAAGGAGAGCAGGAGATCGAGTCCTATTAGTACTGATTAACGTGTATACCTCCCAAAACAGCTATTCAACTCATGGGGAGATACTTTTGAACCCACCGCAGATACCTGGGAAATATGCTAATCTCAATAATTTGAATATACTTTGCCTATTCAAACTAGGTTATTTCCCAGGTATCACAAGTATCTCTCCATGTGTTGTACAGGAGTGTGTTGGAGGTATATAAGCCAATCAGATCACTCAATACAATAGTCAAAGCACGATGAACTTGCCAGAAACATTTGAAGACAACTATAAAGATGCTGACAAAAATTATTTATCTGACTTATTGTGATGTTTACATTTATGGAAGAATTTGTTACGCCTTTACTCAAGCGTCTCTCCAGTGCTATGCTTACTTCTGTTTTTATTGTATGTATAATTCATGTAATATATTTTCTACAGTAAAACAGTTGAAACTTAATTTTTCATACAATGACCTATTTTTTATACTTTTTTTTTTTTTTTACATCACTTACTTGACAATTAGTTCTACAAAGCAACATTTTATTCCCCAAAGCAAGTGTTCGAAAGGGTTCCTTAAATGGGTAGCAAATACACAGACTTTAACAGACACTAATAACATTGTCTCAGCTCAGTTGAGGCAAACCACTTATTGTATTGTATTGTATGTCTTTATTTATATAGCGCCATTAATGTACATAGCGCTTCACAGCAGTAATACATTATAAGAGATATTCCCTGTAGAAAGTTGGGACATTTGAAAGAAAACAAGCATTTACCTATCCATGGACACTTTGGCGCAACCATGCCCGATAGCAACCTCCATAATTTAAGTTCCAAAAGAGATTTGAATATACAGAGCTCTATCGTGATGTCTGGCAATCATGCTCATTAAAAAATATATAAGAATACAGGATGGTAGAACGCAATTCATTATAAAATGTGCTTATGTTCTGCAATTTCCTACAGTATGTACAATAAAAACACATGCTATGCATAGATACAGCTATATATACCCTCTGTTAAAACACCTGCATAGTAGTTTTTTGCGCTCACCTAAAATATATACATGTACATTTACAGATATTACACGGGGGCAGGAAATTAAAGCAGAATCACATGTGGAGTAAACGAATGTAACATGAGTAAGTTAATCATTCATTAAAAGTCAAAGCAAAATTTCATATTCATTTTTCGGAAAACAACAAAAAATATGTGTTTTTCTGTTTGTCATTTTTACTTTAATACCCAATGCTAACATTCTGGACAAACCACATTTCAGAACATCTTTTCCAGTTAGTAAAATAATATGCAATATTACAAAGTTCCCCAGATAAACTTTTCTTATGTTTGCTAGAAAAATACCTTTTTTGTGTCCAGTCCACTTCTTCAAAATCCACTTTGAAAATGTAAAATAAAATACACGACTTAAGGGAGCAATAAAAAAAAACAAATAACAGCATTCAGTACAAAGAAATGACAGTCTGTGTACTCCCAGAGAGGCAAAGCCTCTGAGCAAGAAGAGAAATTACGTTTCACGCCAAATCCTAATCCTACTGCCGAGTTTCACATAGTGCTGCCTCACCTCCTAAATTCCTGTGAAACTAGTTCCTTCAGCAAGGCAGGAAAATATCCCCTTAAAGGTTTTTTCCCCCCATCGAGCAGCTATCTGGCATTTGTCATTTTTCAGGGAGCACGCACTGGTGCCTGTAAGTTTACACAACTGATAATTAAAGTGATGTAATGCATCATAAAAAAATAACAAGTTAAACATGAATGTAAAATCATAAAGAGGACTAAAGGGAGGTGCTGCAGAGTAAAGTAAAACCATGTCTAATTATTACACAACACAAACCTAGAAAATTCCAACACAAATTCAAAGGAAATCACACATTACCTATTATAAAGAGACTAGGTACTTGGTAAGATAAACACTGTGGAGATTCAATACTTATGAAAACCATATACTGTACCAGGTTTTTGAGTCTGAAAATACTAGGGACGCCTCAATTAGACATATTCGTGGCTTCTCAGGAGTCGTGAATGCAGCATACTGTGCGTCAGTTTAGTGTAGCAAAATATTTGATCAATTCTGTAGCGAAGTTAAAGTCTATTTTGGTGACACTTTCCAATTTAGATTACATTTTAAATGACAAAAATTAACTTATCTATAAAATGTTTTGGTAAAAAATTATTTATGGACAAAATTACTTTCCTTACAAATGTAATTGAAAACAATAGTTCTCCAATTATGTAGAAGATCAAATGAACAGATCAGCTGGTTTTATGACTACATTTGTTACAATGAACTTGTGCAGGATTCTCAGACACAAAACCACGTTGCAATACCTCCCCCTTCTGTTTACACTCGACAACTTGCCTATTAGGAAGCCTGCCCTGACAATGCAACTCATTTGCTTTTCAATTCTTTTCAAATATGCAGATAGTAGGAATAACAAATGGAAATATATCTTCCATTCAGAATTGAAAACACATTGTATATTAATTAAATAATAAATGCCCAAAACTGCTGTCAATGTAACCAGGTATATACAAAATATATATCTACACAGTGGTTATTCCCCAAATAAATGAATTGCTTGTTTCATGACAGAGTGAAGGAAGTGAGTTGAGCAAAGAGTGTTTGTATAGGCACTCATAGTGTTAAAGTAAATAGTGCAAATACAATAGAATTAAGTGAAAATTCAATTAACTATTTAAATGTAAAGTCAATACAGTGCTAAATAACATTAAATTACACACACACACACACACACACACACACACACACACACACACACACACACACACACACACACACACACACACACACACACACACACATCTTTTTATTAGCTATATGGTATACGGTGGAGGTTTCATGTTGCCTTTTTCACCCACCATAACTTAAAATGCGATGGTGTGTTCCAAAGTCAGGGGGAGCGTAGGACAGCACCAAGCAAAGAACATATACAAAATAGTGCAAAATAGTTTGGACCTGTAATTTCAGTAAATCAGCTGCTACTGTAGCAGAATGCCTACTCACATTTTCGAAATTACAAAACAGGCATATAGAATCAGGATCCCTTCATAACAGCACATCCCAATGAACAGAGGTAATCTCAGAGAAGGCAAAGGGCACAATAGTGTAGGGTTACACAATTCTTTATAAATCCCAATATTAAAAAATCCTTAAGATTTTGTGCTTACAAAATACAGTCAATCCTGAGGAAGTAGAGTCCTGGAAACAAGAGAGAGGAGAACGCAAGACGTGAGTTCCGTGTTTCTGGGCGGTGGATACCGGAAGTGACAAGGAACCGGAGTGCGCAACGCTGAGGCTTGCAAAAGTCCATTCGCGAGGGAGATTCTTCTCTGGTTTTATCAATATGCGCCCCAAAAAAAATTGTGTACCCCTACATTTTTGTTCTCCTTCTCTGAGATTACCTCTGTTCATTGATCTGTGATCAGTTACATTGTAAGGAACCCCAACCCTCTCTAATAGAGTACCTGAGATCCGCTGCATTGTAAGGAACCCCAATCCACTATAATAGAGTGCCTGAGATCAGCTGCATTGTACATTTTTCTGTATTTGGTACAATTTTCAAATGACCTGAAAATTGCAGGAAACCCTGATATCTCCCTGTGCCAGGTATCAAAATCATATTGTATGCTGTATGGGGCACAGACTTATGATGCCTACAAAATTCCATGTACAGCGCTGTACACACACACACACACACACACACACACACACACACACACACACACACACACACACACACAATAGCACAGAGGAGCTTACAATAGGGCTAATTAAATAGGGCGATAGGGCTGATTCTTAAGTACTACATGGAAACTCCCATTGATTTAAATGGGAGTTTTCTTAAATACAAACAAAATATACAGCTCACTGAAGTAATAATATTGTGTTAAATGGGAGTTCTTGCAGTAGTGCCGTATCAGCTCTGTTTTGCAAGAGTTGGCAAATTACATATACTATTAAAACAATGTCTGTAATAGGTAATTAAAGAAAATGAAAAAACTGGAAATGTATTAAAACAAACGGGGAAAAGCTGGAAGAAACATTTTGCTGTAGGAGAGTGGTATGGTTTTAATTAAGTCCTCCATGCAGAGGGCAAAACCTAACAGGGAGATGTTGGATGTTGGCCAAATGTATAGGTGTGTTTTTAGAAGCACAGAAATCTGTGATTAATAACTGCTGAAATGTTTTTCAGGATGCAAAACTTCAGACTAAGAAATATATACATCTAAGTTGTATAATCATTACCGCTTTTTGTATAGCCATTAAACAATACATGTCAGGGGTGGAAAATAATACTTAGGAGCAAGCCAGAATATTTAGGAGCCCGAGTATTGTTAGGCGTGGGGCAGAGTGAAGTGGTGTGTACACAAACACACACACTGCCACACACACACACTCACACAGAGGCTCCTCCCTCCTCCCCCTGCTACAGTGTGCTTGAGATAATGAGTGGGGAAAGTACGGCTTCTGCCTCCTGCATGATGTCTGGATATTCATTTAAAGTTGGGCCTTCATCACAAACCGGTTAAATATATAGCTTGGTAGCTTAGTATGAAGTTACTATTTATTCTGGACCCAGGTTCATATGTAGCATGTGAGTAAGTCCATGTAGCTTAACTAGTCCCCTTTAAAAGCACACAAAGTCCTTCTATTTTCTTCAACTTTATTGAGGGGAGTTAACAGAAATATAAAAGTTCTTATATGTGGATTGTGCTAGCAGATTTCTCTTGTCAGGACAATAACCTATGAGAGAAAGGCGTTCTGCTATGGGGAAGTGCTTCTCTGAGGGGAAGGTAAAAAGGATTTCCCTTTCTGAGGGAGCAGTGGAAGATATGTCGACTCACTTTGGCTGCTTGTTGGGAAAGAAAGCACACTTTCCTGTCAGACAGGAACACACTAAGGGGCATAGCAATATGCAGATAAAGCAGGGGGACAGGACTAAACCAATCTCAACTGTGAGTATTAGTAGGTTGCCAGGGCAACTGAGTAGAGGCTGTGTAAAAGGAGATTACTTGTAACAACTATGTTGCAATATACACAGCTCTGGCTGCATCAGAGCAGGGAAAAACATGTAACTTCACCTGGGGAGAGCTGGTAGCCTGAGAGCAGGAAAAATACAGAGAAATTAACAATCCTGTTCCAGGACACTATGAATACCAGACCATTGGGGTTTATTCAATAAATTGCCGCTAGCATAAAATAAACCCAAGCAATTTATTGAATAAACCCCAATGTTACAAGAGGGCCCTCAGACTGCAAAGCGCAAACAAAAAAATCTATTCACATGTAAAGATTACAATTTAAGAGTTTATGGGTCTAAAAAAAACTGTAAAACGTTAACTGCGCTACATACGTTCTGATGATTTTTTTCAAGGCGTAGGCAAAAAAAAAGTGGCAGTGCGTCCGGGTAGTATTTATTCTAACATCCTTGCGCGCCTCTCCATGGCTGAACAAGCTTTAAACCAGTATGAGGAACTCTCACCGTGGTTATTAAAGCTACCAGCGCCAAAGTGAACCAATGGAAGGAACGTGTTTAAAAGTTGGAGATCGAGGTCTTTCACATAAAATATGTACCAAAAATAAATAAGCATTTAATATTTTTTGTGAATATGGTAACTTGAAACGGCAAAAGTTTAACTTCATTAGGCTCCTCCCTCTTGACAGGGCGAAGCGGTGTAATTACGATGATTCCATCACACCGGCAGAGGCAAATAAAGAAAACCAGGAATAAGAGGATGCCTCGTCTTTGGCGACACGTCACCATGGCAACGCGGCGTTAAATGATGCTGCACGCTGAAGACAAGGTAAGGAGGGGGCGCAAGCAGGGAAGAGAGCAGGGGAGGGGGGAGAACAGGCAAGGGGGCGCCGACTGAAAAGTTTGCGCACTCCTGCCCTAGACTAGAGTCTGGACAGGCAGCACAACTCCCCCTCACAACAAATACAGACTTTAGCCTTACAAATAACCTAAAGGGGAGAACTGTGCATTGAAAATTAACGCACAGCAGTTTCCTCATTGTTGCAAAGATTACATGTCCTACATTGTTCTGGCCGGGCTGCATCTAAAAACCTAGAACCCAAAAGCTAAAGGAAATCTCAACACATTCCACTAGAGGTCACTGATATCCCTAAAATGAACAACAAAAGTACAATTATGCTACTGAAATGAAACCACATAAGGCAGGGGTCGGCAGCCGGCAGCTCTTCCCGCACCTACATGCGGCTCTCGCAGGTTGCTCTCGCCAGCTCCAACTGCTGCCTCTAACACTATGTGCTGCAGGGAGGGGCGGGGGGTGGGTTAGGCCTCTGGGGTGTCCTCTATTTGCTGCCCGGCATCTCCTCAGCTGGTGGGCTGCCTACTGCACTGTCCCACCCGGGTTTCTCTGATGCCGGCGCGCACTTCACACGTGTGTGTGTGTGTGTGTTTGTGTAATTTGTACAAACTGTTTTGAATAGAAAATCAATGGGGGAAAAAAATAAAAAATAAAGGAACTTATTGTGAGATGCATTTTATTCCCCCATATACTTTAGTCAGAATTGGGGAAAGGAAAAAATAAGCTTGTCGTATGTTAATGCTTATACAGTATATACCAGTGTGTGTACAGTATATGTATGTATGTGTGGGGGTGTAATATTCATGCATGCTTGCGGCTCTCTGAATATTTTGGAGAATTACATTTTTTTGAAATGTCTCTTCTTCATTGAAAGGTTGCAGACCCCTGTCATAGGGGGAGGTCACAAACCCTTTGGTACGGTTTAATGCACAACAATCTTGTGTTAACTGGTAATGAGGTCAACTGCAATTAAAGCCATATTGCAGTGCATTATCCTATACCAGAGGTTGGTGAACTTACCCTATAGTTTAGTTGCAAAGTTAAATAGTAGATGAGGTTAAAAGACACCTGTCCATTGAGTTCAACCAAAGTTGAACTCGATACTTATCCTACATTTGTATTTACAGCATATTGATCCACAGGAAAGCAAACAAAAAATCCGAGTGGAACATTATCCAGTGAGGTCTCATAGGGGGAAAAAAAAAATTCCTTCTCAACACTAATAATGGTAATTTCTCCCCAATTCAACAACCTTCCCATGTTTACTTATGTGGTATATCTCTGTATACCTTTCCGTTCTAAAGAGATATCTATTTTATCTGCCATCACAGTCTCCATGAACAATGAATTCCACATTGGAACTACCCTTACTGTAAATAACCCTTTCCTTTGTTGCTGGTGAAATCTCCTTTCCTCCAAACTTAGGGTGGTGACCCGTGTCATTTGTACTGCCCTTGGGATGAATAGTTATTTTGAAAGCTCCTTGTATGGACCCTGAATATATGTATACAGTAATCATATCCCCTGTTAGATACCTCTTTTCTAGAATAAAAAAATCTAATTGAGCTAGTTTCTCCTTACAAATCAAATTTTTCCGTCCCCTTTATTAGTTTGGAGGCCCGTCTCTGTAACAACTTTATTTCATATGGCGCTTTTTTCCCAATAGGACTCAAAGCGCATCACAATTACAGTATAGTGCACGGTACACAGCACATGGGAATTTTTACTGACACTGTCCCTGCCCAGATGATTTTACAATCTTATTGTGGTGCCTAAGGCATAGGGAGATAAAGGGACTTGCCCAAGGTCACAAGGAGCCGACACCAGGTTCCCTTGCTTCAAAGTTAGTGTCATTGTTTACAGAATCTGTTTCTTTACTCTCTGAGCCGCTCCTTCTCTGTACTTTAGCAAGTGGTACCCAAAACTGTACTCCATATTCGAAGTGTGGTCTTACTAATGCTTTATAGAGTGGCATAATTATGCTTTCTTTCCTTTCATCCATACCCAGCTTAATGCACGATAAGATTCAATTTGCTTTTGCAGCTACTGCCTGACATTACACACTATTGCTATGTCTGCTGTCAGACGTTCCGCTCCCAGACACAGTTCCTTTGTCTGTCCACCAGGTGTGCTGCTGTTTTCTGTGTGCTCCGGGTTTTTCTCGGTCTGTCTCCTGTTCCTGCCTGCCTTTATAGTTTCCGGTTTCCTGGTCCTCTTTGCCTTTGTTTTGTGTGCCTGACTCCCTCTGCCCTGATCTGACCTGTTCCGTTCCTTTTCTGTATTAATCCTGTTACATATTAAAGGTCCTTGCTTACAATTGGCTTGTTCCCGTTTGTTATGCTCCCCGTCCAATTCCTGTGCTGTACGGTGAAGTCATACTCCTGTAGGGCCAGACTCCACCGCAGCAGCTTGGCTTTATCCCCCTAGACCCGCTGCAACTAGCTCAGGGGATTGTGGTCCAAAATGATCGTAAAAGAGCAGCCATAAACATACGGTTCGAGTTTCCGGAGGGCCCAGACTATGGCCAAGCACTCCTCCTCGATCGTAACATAAGGAACCTCCCGATCTAGTAACAAGGAACCGCTTGTCAAAGTGGGGAACTGCCAGGATCGGAGCGCTTGTCAGTGCTGCCTTGAGAGAGGAGAAGGCACTCACACTCCAGTGACCAGGTTACAGTGCGAGGGAGCCGCTTCTTAGTCAGGTCAGTTAAGGGTTTGGCCAGGGCACTGCAGTGGGGTACAAACTTGCATAAATATCCGGCGGTCCCTAAAAATGCTAGCACCTGTTTCTGGGTCTTGGGAACTGGCCACCCCACAATGGCTTCCACTTTGGCAGTCTAAGGCTTGAGATGCAGGGGGGGGGGATGTCTTCTCCGAAAGGGGAAGACTCGAAGAGGAAAGATGCGCTGGCTTAAGAGATCGAGAAATCTGGTCCTACAGGGGGAAAACCCAAGTGCCGCCCTTGACATCGCCGACAATAGTCACTGAAACTGATAATAATCATACAGTATAGTTTATCTCTTTGACCTAATTCTCAGTGATGATCAGATCAAGGCATAAGTCTAGGCGCCAAGTTCATCTTTCCTGTCTTGCCTTCAAATACTTTCTCGGCAAGCTACCCGTCTATCTGAACAAGCTCCTCACTCCTACCACATGCAGCACTTATCATCTGAGATCTGACTCCAAGACTGTTCATGGTCCCAATGTTCAAGAAAGTATTCGGCCGCTCCTCCTTCTCTTACAGTGCACCCCAAAACTTGAACAGTCTCGCAGCCACCTCCAGTTTAAGTTCTTTCAAAACTAAAGCTGTCTCATATTTTAATCTGGTCTGTAACTGTTACATATGCCTATAATATATATTATCTCTAACTGCATGCTAACTGTATTTGTAATACACACAAGAAAAACCCACACAGCTTGTGCTAACCACAGTGAGGTGCTGACTGGATGGAGACTGATTATATCATATGAGAGAAAAGAACCCAGTCTTCCAGCACTCTATCACAACAAATGTAGAATTGTAAATTTAAAATACTTTATTAATAACCAAGAATAAAAAATAGGGTGTTAAAACGTAATTAAATGATGTATTACAACAGCACTTGACTGTATCCTTCATAACCCATCCGAGGTTAGGTGGGTAGATATAGTAGTAAGATCCCTAATAGATATTCGGGATCAGGGCGCTATATGGAATAGCTTCCTAAAAGGTATATCAATTGAGTGCGGAACACATGCACTGATACACAGATACTGAGATAAACCTCTTAGTGAGCTTCAATAGACCCATTTCCTATACCTTTTAGGAAGCTATTGCATATAGCGCCCTGATCCCGAATATCTATTAAGGATCTTACTACTATATCTACCCACCTAACCTCGGATGGGTTATGAACACCCTATTTTTTATTCTTGGTTATTAATAAAGTATTTTAAATTTACAATTCTACATTTGTTGTGATAGAGTGCTGGAAGACTGGGTTCTTTTCTCTCATATGATATAACTGTATTTGTAACCATGTTATCATTTGTCATCTTAACTATGCCCAGGATATACTTGAAAACGAGAGGTAACTCTCAATGTATTACTTCCGGGTAAAACATTTTATAAATAAATAAAAAATAAAATAAAGGCCTTTCTATTTCCCTTTGGAATGTGCACTTGGAGCAGCTGTACCAAGCAGCATACCGCTGTGAGAAGTTTGAGCTGGAATTCTCTTTAGAGTCAGAGATTTCTGATTTGAAGAGGAAACTTGCAATAATGAAAGACATTGACAATCTTGAAAGGGGTTTAGTGCTCACTGAGCAGGCCCTTACTTCGACTAGTGGTGCAGATGGTGGCACTCTTAGTGAGGTGCAGGTAGGTAGCTGGGTAACAGTTAGAAGTGGAAGCAGGGGCAATAGGGAGAGGCAGGTCGTTTCTGAGCTGACCCATCCCAATAGATTTGCAGTGGTGAGTGAAGATATTGGGAGTGTCAGGGCAGAAATGTCAAGGCTGGGGGAGACCGATTCCTCTAGCAGCCAGGGGAATAGTTCTTTCAGCACAGAGGGGACTCGGGATGCTCAGATACAAAGAAAGATTGTGGTGGTAGGGGACTCCATTATTAGGAAGGTAGATAGGGCAATCTGACCGCATGAACCGTACAATTTGTTGTCTCCTGGGTGCTCGGGTTCGTCACATTGCGGATCGAGTAGACAGATTGTTGGGAGGGGCGGTGTAGACGGACGTTCACAGAGGTACACAATTGGAGACTTTATAAATTATGACGAGGCTTTATTGTGCCTTTTCCTTAACATTAGGAAACCATCCAAACAAGGGGAAACACAGCTTCTATTCACTTGGGAGTGGTTCTAGTGAAATTCTATGCAATTCACAACTCCCTTAGCTAAGCATGTCTCCCAGCCCCAAACACATAGCATGAAATGAACAGATATAAAAAGTCTTGTAATAAAAGTCTTATCTGTTCCTTGTAGTTTGGAGGGAAAATCTTCTCTGTCCCTGGTTGCTACCTTTTCTTCAGGGTTTGTCAGCATTCAGGTTTAGAAGTTTCCCCTGTGTCTTGGAAGCAGCTCTGCTGTGTCTTCTGCTGTGTCTTCTGGCAGAGCTCAAGACATGGCCAGCTCCAGAAATCTGTGTTCTCTTGGTCAGTCTCTCCTGGGAGACTCAAGAACCTCTGCTCTGTCTCCAAAGTTCAGCTCACACATGAACTAAGGAGTCACTTCCTGTCTCAAAGGCAGGCTTTTTCTACCACCTGTAATCAGGCAGGTGGTGTTAGTTAATTTGCTACCAGCAGTTAACCACCACACTGGATTAGAGGCACATTTGTGAACAGGGATAAGTCCCCTGTTACATACCTCCCCTGTTTGTGGGAAGCTCGGGCTTACCACGGCCAAAGCCCATCCTTCCACTCTCATTCGAGATCTTTCTGTGACTTAAATGAGAGTGGATGGAGGAAGAGAACCCTCTGTCCCGCTGGGATTGGAGCCCTTTCTCCAGTTTATTTTTGTCTCCTCCCGAAGGTGCTTGAGATCAGCACTCCTCAGTCGCTCGAGGAGGACTTTTTCCAAGTACAGTCTTTTTTCTACATGCGTGGTCATGAGATTTCCCTCGCGTCGGGTGCTCGTCTTATTGTAGGCAGAGTGTATAGCAGCAGTTGCAGAGCGTTTAAAAACAGCCCTTTGAGTTTTCTGCTCTTGAAGCTGTCTCTCTGCCCTTTTCCCACTCAATGGGGTTGCTAGTTCAGCCTCTTTGAGATTAAGTTGCAATTCCACACCCACTTCCAGAGAATGTCCCATCTTTTCAGCTTCATCAGCTAAGGATTCTTCTGGTTTGATTCAGCACGTGTACCTTCTTTTGTTGCCTGTTGGGTGGCTGAAGGTTTTGCTAGTGCTTGTTTAGGTGGTTCAAATTTTGCAACCTTGTCTTTCAGATGAGCGGTATTCCCAGCTCTCAATGTACCCTTGTCTTCATGGGTTTTTGAGGCTGTGGGATACCGACGCTTAGTCAGGGTCAATACTTATCCTTGTAGGACTGTAAGCTCATCCGCGAGAGATCCCTGTTTTTTTAGTGCGTCTTGCAAGTCTCTTCTCAGGGAATTTATCTGCATGCTTTGCTTTCTCTGAGCTTGCCTCCACATTTTTATTGCATTGTGAAGCACTATGAACTTCTTTGCTTGGGCCACAGTTACTTGTTTCAGTTTCTGGACCTTCTTGTGCTCCCTTTTGTGCCGCGTCACCTGGGTTCTAAGCTTGGCCTTTAGCGTTGCTTTGGTGATGCTCAGGGTAGCCTTCAGTTTCTCATGCTGCTTTGCGGGGACATACTGGGTCATAAGACGTTCCTGCAGCACTTGAATTTCTTTAACAGCCTGCAGATTGTCATCCTGCAGAGTTCGCTGCTTCTCCTCTGCCTTCTAGGGGTGCGTACGCAGACCTTGCAGTTGGTTCTGCAGTCGGTGCTCTGCTTCAAATTTCTCACCTTCCAAAAGTCTATTTATTTCTTTAAGCTCGTGCAACTTTTCATTTTTTTCCTTGACGTCGTTTGTCAAATTAAAATTTTCTTCTTTGAGTTTTACGTTTTTTCTTTGTAATCTTAAATGTTCTCCTTTTTCAGTCTCTGTACTATTCAGGGCCTCTTTGCAGTCCTCCTTCCATTTACGCACATCTGCTTTGAGACTGACAGTCTCCTGGCGTGAGACATCCTTCTCTAGGTTGAGGGTCTAAAGCTCCTTCTGGGAGACTTGGAGATTTGTATTAAGATTGGCAATAGTTTCTTTAGCAATGTCCAGCTCCTCAGTGAGACTGTGTAGTTCCTTTCAGGAAACTTCCAGGTCTGTGCGGCAGACCCACTCCTGTACCTCCGGCAAGCAATTCAGCATGAACTGCTCTTTGACCATCAGGTCATGGGGTGTCTTTAATGTCGTCACCTCACACCAGGTGTTCCACCGTTTAGACTGGTGCTCTAGCCAGGACATGAACTCGAGATGCGTGTCCTGGGACCCTTTGTTCAGAGCTCTGAACTGGGTCCGATAGGTCTCCGGGGTAATAGCATAATGTGCCAGGAGAACCTCCTTCACAACCGGGTAGTCCTTCGCATCCTCCCGGACCATCTCTCGGAGTGCCATGGCTGCTTTGCCGCGCTGCTGCGGGACGAGGTACTTAACCCAGTCCTCCTCAGGTAAGTCGTGCATGTCACAATAGTTTGCAAAGGACCGCAGATAGCCATCAATGTCCTCTGTGTCCTTGCAGAATGTGGCGAAGTTGCCATTTGCAAGTCGGGCTGCCCGACTGGCCTGGGCTGCTTTTAATAGAGCTTTTAACAAATACAAACTGCCTTGCAAATGACATGACATGTCATGGACAAACAAGCCCCCTACCCCAAAAATTATATTTCAACTGATAGTAGCATAAAGAGACCACAAAGATAACATAACATGGTATTATTAAAACACTGGGAAAATCTGAGGAAATAATTGATCGCTTGAAAAACTTAAACTTGTATCAAAAACCTTTATTATCTCAAATACCTTACTTGGTATAATCAAGTTGTGCGTAACATTATTGTTGATTTCTCACACTTCTTTTTATTTTGGAACATGTTGTTGCATTGGGAAACACCTGATATCTGCAGTTCAGAGTCTGATATTTGTTTATTTTTCCTTTGTCATTCATTCAATTTGTTAAAAAAAAAAATTCCTCTGAAATATATTCGCTCCCAATTTTAGTCCCATAGAATGTGAAAACAATTAATGACAGGAATAATACATACATATGTGCGCACACACGCACGCACGCACGCACGCACACACACACACACCTAAAACAAATTGATGCTGGTTTGGGTCCTCTTACAATGAAATCTAGAATCTTTGTAATATTGTGAAAGGTCACAGCTTTATCACACAATGCAACTATATTTTTCCATGTAAATTATTAATCATCTTAGTTGCTCATCAGAATGCAGTTTGTTTTACACAATTGGACGCAAGGGCAATTTAATAATTTAGTATCATGCAACACTAATGACATGCAAGTGAGAATATCATTTTTGACTGAGATGTCCTTGCAGAATCACCTTTGAAATTAAATGCCATCTTCTTACAAGACTACACAACAGGTCCTCAGGAAGAAAAGAAAAAGGGGGGGGGGGGAAATTACCTTTTTTTCCCCCTTTCAAATTAAGGCAAATAAATTAATCAAAAAGAAGTTGCAGTGTGATAGATAAGAGATATTAACAGATATGGTTATATTTGTAGGTGGATACAAAAGTATTTGTGCACAATTTCTGAGGTACTAACCGGTAATGGTAACCGTGTTACATCCTGGTTCCACTCTCGGTTTTAAATCTCCCACTTTCTGCAGGCCAATAAGAACCAGCAAAAGATGGCCTTGCCATTATCCCACATGAGACAGGAGATTTAACCCGCCATTTGGTTTCTCCTGAAGGGGACTGAAATGCTGGTAATATTTACTGGTAAGTACCTCAGGAACTGTGTTATTTTCTACTTCAGAGACCCCCAGGTTCAAATCCACTACATGTATAAATAAAAATAAAAAAAGAATTACTGATTTAAACAGTTTCATTAAGATTAGAACAAATTTACCCCATCATGAAGCGGACACAGCAGTACTCCAGAAACGGCATAAACTTCCTGGATACTATCATCAGAGAGGACGGTGAAATAGAGACTGCAATATTTGAAAAACCCACAGATAGCAACCAATGGCTTCATTACACTAGTTTCCACCCTAGCCACACAAATAAATCCGTAATTTACAGCCAAGTCATCTGCTACAGCTGCATCTGCCCCAATGTGGCTACAAAAAAAACAACATCAGTCCTCACTTTGCAAGTCCTTGATCCAGTAAGGACACTCAGCGAGGCATACTGACTGAGAAATAGAACGCGCTGTAGGGATACACAGAGAAAACTTTCTCCACCCGAGTAAAAACATGCCGACCGTCTTCCCTACACTACATCACCTAGGATAATACATTGTCAGCACTGAAAATCATCATTAAGAACCTAACCGACAATGAGACGCTCAGAAATATTTTCACTGAACAAGCTTTCAGTCTATAAACAACCACTCAATCTCTGTAATATATTTGTCAGAAATAGGCTTGCAACATATGGAAACATCTCCACTAGGTACTTCCCAAGAAGACATGTGAAACCTGCAAACATCTCCACAGAAACAACAATCCATTCTACACAGTACATTAACGAACCCCACAAGTAAAAGGATTCACCTGCAAATCCAGCAATGCAGTATATCCAATCCAATATAAGAAATGCCTGAATACAGTATGACATATGTTGGGGAAACCAAATAAGCCTTCCACAAAAGGATGAACAACATCCAATACGGACTCCAGAACACCAGTTGGTTCGTACTTTTCACAAATAATGTATTGGTATTGTTTCCAAGACGTAACTTTAGCAATACTTAGAACAAGATATCAGAACGAAAATACGTCAGTATTTTGGATTCCAGGAAATATTACGAATCCAGTCTGTGGATTAAAGACTAAATATGAAAACCTACAGCACAGGCTAGGAGAAGATGCCTGCAGCCCTAGTCACACCCCACAGTGATACCTGAGGACAATACTCAGGCTACACTATGCTAATATTCTGAACACCAAATTTACAGATGAAAACACCTGCTGTGATTAATCTCATGTGCAATATGTTTACTAATGGAATGTTGACATAACTGCTTGAAGAACCCATCTATCAAATGTCACATCAGCTAATGAGTGAACATCCAGCCGGTAAATGCTTAGCAAATGTGTGTAAAGAAAACCAGGTTTCTGCTTTACAGTTTTCCTGGGCAGAGGCCTAAGATTTTGCTGCCCATGAAGTTGCGATGGCCCTAATACAGTGAGAATTTAGTCCTTCAGAATGATTTTCTCCTGCTATTCTATATGCCTCAATTATAGCTGCTTTAACCCATCTAGATATAGAAGATATGGAAGCTTCCTGACCCTTTCTGAGTCCATGATAAAGGCCAAATCATTTAGAGGTTTTCGTAATACTATCAGTCCTTTGCACATATGTTGTTAGAACCCTAACTACATCCAGATTGTGGCACTGTCGCTCTTTATCAGAAATAGGATTTGGACAAAATTCGGGGAATATAATATCCTGGTTGATATGACAGTCTGATACTACTTTGTTTTAAACTGTGGGACAGTCCTAAACATTATCTTATCACAGTGTACTGTATTGGAAAAAATGTTTCGCATTTGGAGCTGGAGCTCTCCAACCCAACGTGTTATAGTAATAGATGTTGGGGAAACTACTTTAATTGTGAGCAATCTCATATGGAGCTGGAGAATTGTCTCACACAAGGAAGTAGTGGCTTGCTGTAGCACCAGGTTTAGATTCCATGAAGGAACAGGGATCCTAAAAGTAGACCTAGTCCTAGACACGACTTTAGTAAATCTAGAGGAACACAATCACAGACAGACCAATGGATGGCGACAATCTGATAGAATCTATCTAGAGAAAGTGGCAAAGATTCCAGTCAATATTAAGCCCTAGGGGAGATCTAGTTCTCAGGGTAAAGATTCAAAAGGCTTCTCGTCTATCTAAGGCCTTGGTTCTATCACCTCCTCTGGGTAGAGGGGGTATATGTTCAATACCCTGAAATTTAAAGTGATCAATACCACCCCTAGGACAGTTGGAGAAATGTTTGGGGACAGGATGATTCTGATCTTTTTTCATTATTAGCCTAAGGTGTTCCATTATTCTGATTTTCAAGCACCTTGTGGTCCTGCCCACATTCTGCTGCCCACACCCACACGTTAATAAACAACGAAAGTGGAGTTGCAATTTATGAACGAGTGGATTTTATGGTTTTCTCGTATAACAGTAGAAGTTAAAGAAGACATGGGGTGGTATTGATCACTTTAAATTTCAGGGTATTGAACATATACCCCCTCTACACAGAGGAGGTGATAAAACAATGGCCTTAGATAGACGAGAAACCTTTTGGATCTTCCCTGAGAACTAGATCTCCCCTAGGGCTTAATATTGACTGGGATCTTGGCCACTTTCTCTAGATATATTCTATCACACTGTCACAATCCATTGGTCTGTCTGTGATTGTGTTCCTCACCTCCATATTATATACATTAGACATTCATTATTTTTTTTCCCATTCTTACTTATAATATTTGTTAAATATGTATGGAGATCGGGACTACATTTGGGACACACTAACAGAAAGATTACTCTGTTTTAATCTGGTAATTGTTTTTGTTGATGTTTTTGTGCTGTTAATAGAGAGGAGATTTAACTATTTGGTGTCTCATCTTTCTGACCACAACTTAAATTTTTGTCATCTTTTGCCCCACATTTATAAACCAGCACAGTATATATATATTACAATTTATATTAATAGAATAAAGCATAAATAATTTGAATTGATAATATACATAGCAAGTGTATACATTTCAATCACCTCCCGTATTGAGGTTTACAAACACTGTTACCGTGTATCCATTTGATCATTGAATCAGTGACTCTACTGATAATTCGCAGAGTGCTATCCAATATCACAGCCTTGCAACTTAGTGATTCTAACAGGTTTGTACAGATCCGTGTGATTAACCCATAATGGGGCAAAGCATTTGTGTGTGAGAACACACCACGTAACTATTTGGGTGAATGCAACAGTAGATAGTGGTGTAGCCTGTGTGCAAGTATAAGAAAAAATGGGTGTATATAGCGCTAAAAGAATTATATGTGTATTATTAAGTGATAATATAATAAATAAATGATAAATAATATTAGGCTGCCAGGTGACACTAACTCCAAGACCTAGTTAGCAATACAAAACACAAATATACAATACAGACCGGCGCCACTAGTGTCCAATGGTGGAAAAAGATTGTCCAATATGGGAATGTTCTCACACGGATGGTAGCTTTAAATGTAGTTTTCAGCTGTATCTTCACTGTGTGAACTCCATCAACATATGCAGAGAGAAGAGAAACAAGAAAAACACATCATAGTGCAGATATGCGCTTCCATCCGCCCCCAGGAGTACATTTCCGGCAGCAGATTGATCGACGGCTCCAGGAGAATAAGCAAGTCGCACGGAGCGACGCACTTCCGGTTTCAGGACTGTGGAGCTTCCTGGATACCACGTGTTCGACGGAGCTGCAGCCGGTCTCAACTCTACCTGTAAAACCCCCGCTCATGGTCTGTGGCAGTGCTGAAAGTAGGACTCCGGTTTTTACCAACCGGATCCCACACCTGCGATTTTATTGTGTTTAATAAATCTATCTTAGTATCAGCCAGCCTTATATGTTTTATGTTATATGTTTTGTGTAATGTTAGTCTTGTTTGGTGTAATATATCATTGCATATCTGCACTATGATGTGTTTTTCTTGTTTCTCTTCTCTCTGCATATGTTGATGGAGTTCACACAGTGAAGATACAGCTGAAAACTACATTTAAAGTTACCATCCGTGTGAGAACATTCCCATATTGGACAATCTTTTTCCACCATTGGACACTAGTGGCGCCGGTCTGTATTGTATATCTGTGTGCAAGTATGATCCTATTTAAAAAGGTTACGCATAGTAACTTGTATTTGGGTATTTAACCCTTCACTTGATATGTTCAGTCCCTATGTCAACAGTTATTGAGACCCTGGCAACATTTAAACTATTCTTGGTCCACGGGGGGGGGGAGGGAGGGGGGGAAGGGAGCGGTATTGTCAGGAACACACCGAAAAATAAAAAATAAACACAATAATGGTGCAGTATATTGGAACAATGGGGGAATAGTTGAATCTTGGCTCTAATGCAATTCCTACTTACAACAGGTGAAATAAAAGCAGGCAATGGTCTGACTCTGTCAGAAGGATGTAGGTTCTTATTATAGCAGAGAAGGGGATACCGGATGGTATGTAACTTCATGCAGGATGCTTTCAGGGTATAACAGCTCAGATTCACGCAGAATATTGGTGTCATAAGAAAGAGAAACGGACCATAGTACAGATCACAAAGTACAATTTAACCAATCAAGCAAGGTGAAAAAAACGTACTTACAATAAGTACATATACTGCACCGACACACTTTATTCGAGCAAATACCCAGTATGTACCTGGCAGATACCTGAAATGCGCCGCTCCTCACCTCTGACAAGCCCCGTTGCGTTTGCCTTCCCAGCCTGGGTTCATGCCTGGCTGACGGGCGGCTGATCTGTTAAATGATAATGATTAGGATTTAATAGGCTGCAATGCTTCGCGTGTCTACCAGATGGCATAAATTCATGAATTGTAATGCAGTATATATATATATATATATATATATACTGTGCAGTATTGCAGCCAGCGGGAATAAAATGCTTCAATCCCTGCCTGGAAAATACCTCAATGCACTCGGGCAGAAAACAGTCACAAACCTCAATACACCCGGGTATACCCGAATTCGTGGGACTAGCCGAGCTCGAATAAAGTGTGTCGCCAGTGTAAGGTGTACACTTAGCAGTATCGTGAGACAGTAGAGGGCTCTTAACGATGAGAAGCTGGCTGGATATCTTCCCTCAGCTCCCACCATCTGCTCCTGAGGAAGCTGTTTGAGAACAGCGAAACGCGTTGAGCCAAGCCGTTAGTCTACTGCAGTTTTTCTGAGCGTGAAGACGTGTGAGGTGCCTGCTGTCCACACAAGCGATCTGCTGAGACCCATCTTCCCCGCTCTCTACCGGATGTCATCACCCGTGTTGCCGGAAGTGACGTCAGACGCCATACCGCGACGGAGAGGTGGGAGCTGAGGGAAGATATCCAGCCAGCTTCTCATCGTTAAGAGCCCTCTACTGTCTCACGATACTGCAACGTGTACACCTTATATGTACTTATTGTAAGTACGTTTTTTTCACCTTGCTTGATTGGATAAATTGTACTTTGTGATCTGTACTATGGTCCGTTTCTCTTTCTTATGACACCAATATTCTGCGTGAATCTAAGCTGTTATACCCTGAAAGCATCCTGCATGAAGTTACATACCATCCGGTATCCACTTCTCTGCTATAATCCGAACCTACATCCTTCTGACAGAGTCAGACCATTGCCTGCTTTTATTTCACCTGTTGTAAGTAGGAATTGCATTAGAGCCAAGATTCAACTATTCCCCCATTGTTCCAATATACTGCACCATTATTGTGTTTATTTTTTATTTTTCGGTGTGTTCCTGACAATACCGCTCCCTTCCCTCCCCCCCCCCCCCCCCCCGTGGACCAGGACTGCTTTCTGTAAGGAATCTTTACATATTCCTTGGAAGGTGGAGAAGTGTTTTTTGGGATACACACCATTCTTAAGTATTTTATTTAATTTTTGTCATTGCACTTATACCATATATAAGGTATTTATTAGCGCCGATACAAGTCACTTGGTTGCACCAACATTTCAACTATTGACATTGGTCTAAAGTTGAATATTTTCACCGTCCTTATTTTTGCTCACATTAAATTGATAAATAATTAAACACTAAGTTGTAAGTGATTCAGTTTACAACATATTAAAGGGTACAGAGTGCTCTCAGTATCGGGGATCCTTTGTCTTTCTTAGAACCCTGATCTGGGCCTTTTTAAAGACCCATGGAGACTGTGCTTTATCAACAGACTGCAGGAGTGGTTTTCATTCAGCGAATGAAAGTAGTTAACCGAGTAGAATTTTCTTCCTAAGACATCTTCTTAATGCACTGTACAAAATCTTTTGGAGCTATATAGCAGAAAGTTTGGCATCGTACTCCACACAATATTTAGCCTTAGGAAAAGTTTTTCTAGGCTTAACAACTTGAACCTCTTGCTGAAGATGATCTGTCTGGAGAATTGGCTCAGACGGTCTCGGGGTGATGCCTAGCAGCGCTGAACAAAGGCTGTGTGTGACTGGCAATAGTATTACCACGGCGGCATAAAAGCGTCCGTTCTTGAGGTAAGCTGGGGAAACGGTAGGGAAATCACTGCATACTCTGCCTTTAGGGCATCAACATGGCCCTTCAGAAAAAGTATACATGAAATAATAAAACTAGGAGGGAACCTGCCTGGCGTCCTTCCTATGAGGTAGGACAAGAATAACTGACCTAAGGTGGGTAACGCCCCCTCATATAGTGGTCGCAAGAAGTGCTTGCCCTACCAGCTGTGACGAGGAGCTATCCCATTTGTATTTGGTAGCTATAGACCTAGAAGAAAAATTAATTTATACAAGTATGTTTTATAAAATGTAACAAAACGTTGTAACCATACAGAAAAGCACATAGGCCTATTTACTAAGTGGCATAATGGCATAAGACACCTTATTACAACCCATTCACTTTAATAAGTATCTTATGGAAAAGGGACCCAGAATTTGTGGCGAGAAAAAACAATTGTCAGTAATGTAAACAGTGATCAGCAGGTCCGCTCCCTTCTGTGTGAGAATGCATAGGTGTTTACATGATGACAAGAAACTTACAGAACACTAAACACAAACTAATAGAGAATACTACTGCAGCCACAATGGCGAATAAGTAAACTTACCAGTATTTGTTTAGGAACAAAATACTATAGACTTTCCTGATAATATTCATATCAATGAGACTGATGATGCTAAAAAGCATAATTTAGCCAGTTTTAATAAGGAACATTTCTTCACAACTCTTCTATTGTACAATTTCAGAGTTTTACCTTGAGGAAGAAAAGTTGGAAGCAGGATATAGTGGCACTACTTTAACCAGCATAGCTAAACAAACTATAACCTCAGTCTACCCAGTATTGCTCATTTGTATAACCTTTGCTATAAACCGTTTTCTGCGTTATTTTATTCCCTTTCATTATATCTCAGGACAGTAGGGACTCATGTAGGGTAAATTTGAACATCAAACGCCTTGGTGATAAAAAAGGATTACAACTCTACTAAACCATCTCCCCACCTTTAGTTTCACAGAGCAGTGGTGATGTGGTCAAGGCTCTAACATGAGCATATGTATACAAATGACATGCTCTGCAGAAAATGTCAGCTATTGCAACGTGCAAAACTTTAACTCTAGCAAATCTCCTATACCTTGCTACTGTTTTCTTTGGACTTTAATATACATTCAATCACTCAAAACAGCTGAAACAACTCATTAGAACAATGTGACAAAAGCCCGAATACAGTACTGTTCCAGAACTTGCTTATATTTACATAAGCCCGGAGAGACGTCTGTTTGGACAGGAGAGATCCAGTGGCAATATGCCCCCACAAAAAGCTTGCATCAGCAATTGTTGTGCTGATAACGACTGAAAGCTCTTTGATTGCAGTTGTATACAAGGTCATTTTTAAAAATGTTGTACTGGAAGCGGAATATACATATACATATATATATATATATATATATATATATATATATATATATATATATATATATATATACATATATATATATATACACATACATACATACACACACACACACACACACACATACATATATATATATATACACACACACACACACACACAGCTCAACCCCCTTATAACGCTGTGCTTGGGGACCAAAGAATCACATATACAATAATGTACAATTGTATGCATTGTACAATAAAGTATTTAAGATACCAATAAAAGTATTCATAAATACGAAAATTGGGAGCCACGCTTGCGTCGCGTTATAAGCGGATTCGCGTTGTAATGGATCGCGTTATAACGGGGTTGGCCTGTACATACATACATACATATATATAGGAAATAGCCGTGTTAGTCCAGTATACCTTTTTTATTTGGACTAACAATTGATATCATAGAACAAGATTTCAAGAGTGTTCCTCTCTTCCTCAGGTCAACAATACTGATTTACAAAGGATTCTGTGATTTACAAAGGATTCAGTGATTTACAAAGGATTCTGTGATTTACAAAGGATTCTGTGATTTACAAAGGATTCAGTGGCTAAAACAGAGATTAGGAAAGGAGAAAAAAAGAGAAAAAAACAGATGTATATGAGGTAGGGTGAGAAAGGGGTGTTTGAAGCCATTGGAAGGGTAATAAAACGGTGACATGGAACAGCATGGAGGGGGAAGGGGATGCTGTGGGGGGAGGGGGAGGTGTGTATAAGAACTTTGGCAGAGACACAGACAGGATCATTACAAACAATTAGGATAGTGTGTGAGAAACTCCATAACCGCATTAAATCCTCTTGTTTCGGTGTCAGAGTCTCGTCATTCTGAGTTCAAATGTTTTCTCCTTTTTTAATCTCTGTTTTAGCCACAGAATCCTTTGTTAATCAGTATTGCTGACCTGAAGAAGAGAGGAACACTCTCGAAAGCTTGTCCTATGATATCAATTGTTATACATACATACATACATACACACATTATATATATATATATAGACATGCAGATGAGCATACAGCTATATTTGCATATATATATATATATATATATATATATACACACACACACACACACATATATATACATATACAGTGTTCGACAAACCTATACATTTGCACGCCCCGGGCGAATGGATTTAACATCGTGGTGAGCTCCTATTGGCCCAAGCAGCACACGTCTGGTACTAGGTGGCGAGTAGATTTTTTTGTTCGGCGAGTAGATTTTTGGGGGATTTGTCGAACACTGTTTAACATACATACATATATACATACATATATATATATATACACACACACACACACACATATATATACATATACACAGACATACACACAAACAAAAAACAGGAAGTCCGCAGCACACTCAGTTGAAAAAAGGTAATTTAATATAAATAAATTGTCAGGTAATCAACATGCTCCAGAGCAACGTACGTTTCAGACCATAAGGTCATTTCTCAAGATCTAAAATAGTTCTGTCAAAGCACCTCCAGCCTGCAAATTATACACTTTGCCATTAGGACTTTCCTAAGTAAACCTTAGTAGTAGCGAGATCTGTAATATAGCCTACATCAGATAATACCTGTTGCTCAGCCAACAGACGTCCATCTCCCTCCCACCTGTCATGAGTGTCGGATGAACAAGTGCAGCAACCAGACCACATACACCGCCGCTCCGCAGCAGCTCCTGCTTTTTCCCGGCATCCATGGCCCTTTTCATGTACTTTATATAATACACCATGCGGAATTGAACACCTGATGCTTCACATGCTAGTGCAATTCTCTAACTGCTACACCACAGGGTGGTGTGATGATTGTAAATCTTTAAACAACCTTAACATATACTGCACAGTGCAATCAATCACCCAATTAGAATATAATTGGGTGATGTTAAAGTGATGTTAAAGCTGCTCTATTTCTATCTGAAACTCATATGCCCTTTATCCCCTGTACCCAATTTTCCAACTCTATCTGTCCTATGAAATGTCTGTGAATTCACTGTATAACCTCTGTTCTTTTAATGTAACCATGTATTTTTTATAACTCTGTGCCCAGGACATACTTGAAAACGAGAGGTATCTCTCAATGTATTACTTCCTGGTAAAACATTTTTATAAATAAATAAATAAAATATACCATCCAAACAACCATAGGGTTGTTTAAAGATGATAACCTTCCATCCACACTGTGGTGCAGTGCTTAGAGCAGTGGACTGGTATATTAAAGCTTCAATTCCTGCATGGTGTGGTATAATATTATATAAATGTCAAATGATGTCATTTTTAAAGGAGCTGCAGGTGAAACACTGACATTTGCAGGAGAGAAGGAGAAGAATGCCGGGAGATGCCGCCACAGGGACTCTAGTACGGTCAAAATGCACTCGCCACAGGCAACTGGGCGAGTGCATTTGTCGAGCCCTGAATATATATATATATATATATATATCATTTAGGGCTCCTAAGATACTAGGCAGCTTCTATCCCATTTAGGCCAAGGTACACCCACAAGGTAAATGTGCTCCATCCCCCAGACTCACAGTTGCTGAAACTGGTGGATGGGAAATCCAGGCCAGAGCTGGCTATTGCTCCCTGGTTTCTCTCACCTGTTCTGCTGGTTGGGAAAGCAGGTATTTAAGGGTGTTTTCCAGCTGTCTCTGTCCAAGAGCCTTGAAGCTGGGCTGCTGCCAGCAGACAAAAAGGGATTCCTCTTTTTAGTTAGTGCTCAGTGAGAAGGACTTTATTTTGTGTTTTGTTAAGTGTTGCAGTCCCACTTCCTGGGACAAATAAAGCAGGTAGGAGCCCGAGGAACCCAACCTTGTGACGTGTCTTCTATCCTGGTACCCTGAAAAACTGTGTTATAGTGAGGCCGGATAGAAGGCAGAGCAACTTGATTGAGGGAGCCGTTTGTTACAATATATACTGTATAATGGATAGAACAGCCTTCCACAATTCCTAATCTTAAATGTTGCATGCATTGGTAGTCATAAGACTCTGCAATACATTTCTGCTGTGAGAATATGTATTTATCACAGGAAAGCAGATAATTTTTTATGCTTTCATTAATTGTATACTTTTCATACTGTGAGTTTCTCGTGAACCCTCCTGTATCATCAATTCATTGTTACATGGTTCCATGAAACATTCAACCAACATATACATAAAAGGAAAGGGGAGGTTTTGTTTGCTTCTCCTGTCCGTCATTCTCCCACCTCAATCCCTGATGTTTTGTTTGTCTAAGAATGGATAAATCTCTTACAGGAGATACCCTGTATTTCCATGTAGAAGAATGGATTGGAGGACAGTAGAGATCAAGCAAAATGGGGCATTGTTGAAATTAGGTAGCTTCTTCAAAAATATTATTTTCATGAACTAATGGCGTTTATTGCAGCCTTTTGGCCCTTTATGTAGATCACTGGTTTTGCAACCATTTACTCTCTGAGCACCCATAATCACAGTGCTCAACTGATGAGGCACTCTTACAAATGGACAAGTTCACAGAGTCATGAGAGATGGAGAGAGACAGACAAAGGCGTCAGTCACAGAAAACACTCAGACACCTCCCCTCCATGTGGCTTCCACCTCTGCTTGGCCCCACCCTGCAGGCTCCTCCCACCTCCACCTTATTGGCTGCTTCTGGGTAATGCAGCCAATCAGGATAGAGGAAACTGCTCAGCCTCCTAGCAACCGACCTGCTCCGAGAGATCTGGGAAATACCACGGGGCCTGGTTGGGACACACGGATGTAGCTTTTAGGGGCTTTGAACACCTCAATATCTTAATTTAGTTCTTCAGGTAAAATAAACCCTGAAAGTTTGATTAAAACCTATTTAGTTATCAATACCAAATCTCTTTCTGGTATTAATGTGTGACCACAACAATCATATGGAGGCGAACAAGTTCATGTTTTTCAAATAGCAACTAAACTTACTCCATTTACTATACAGGCATACCCCGCATTAACGTACGCAATGGGACCGGAGCATGTATGTAACACAGGCATACCCCGCATTAACGTACGCAATGGGACCGGAGCATGTATGTAACACAGGCATACTCCGCATTAACGTACGCAATGGGACCGGAGCATGTATGTAACACAGGCATACCCCGCATTAACATACGCAATGGGACCGGAGCATGTATGTAACACAGGCATACCCCGCATTAACGTACGCAATGGGACCGGAGCATGTATGTAACACAGGCATACCCCGCATTAACGTACGCAATGGGACCGGAGCATGTATGTAACACAGGCATACCCCGCATTAACGTACGCAATGGGACCGGAGCATGTATGTAACACAGGCATACCCCGTATTAACATACACAATGGGACCGGAGCATGTATGTAACACAGGCATACCCCGCATTAACATACACAATGGGACCGGAGCATGTATGTAACACAGGCATACCCCGCATTAACATACGCAATGGGACCGGAGCATGTATGTAACACAGGCATACCCCGCATTAACGTACGCAATGGGACCGGAGCATGTATGTAACACAGGCATACCCCGCATTAACATACGCAATGGGACCGGAGCATGTATGTAACACAGGCATACCCCGCATTAACATACACAATGGGACCGGAGCATGTATGTAACACAGGCATACCCCGCATTAACATACGCAATGGGACCGGAGCATGTATGTAACACAGGCATACCCCGCATTAACGTACGCAATGGGACCGGAGCATGTATGTAACACAGGCATACCCCGCATTAACGTACGCAATGGGACCGGAGCATGTATGTAACACAGGCATACCCCGCATTAACATACACAATGGGACCGGAGCATGTATGTAACACAGGCATACTCCGCATTAACGTACGCAATGGGACCGGAGCATGTATGTAACACAGGCATACCCCGCATTAACATACACAATGGGACCGGAGCATGTATGTAACACAGGCATACCCCGCATTAACGTACGCAATGGGACCGGAGCATGTATGTAACACAGGCATACCCCGCATTAACATACACAATGGGACCGGAGCATGTATGTAACACAGGCATACCCCGCATTAACATACGCAATGGGACCGGAGCATGTATGTAACACAGGCATACCCCGCATTAACATACGCAATGGGACCGGAGCATGTATGTAACACAGGCATACCCCGCATTAACATACGCAATGGGACCGGAGCATGTATGTAACACAGGCATACCCCGCATTAACATACGCAATGGGACCGGAGCATGTATGTAACACTGGCATACCCCGCATTAACATACGCAATGGGACCGGAGCATGTATGTAAAGCGAAAATGTACTTAAAGTGAAGCACTACCTTTTCCCCACTTATCGATGCATGTACTGTAACGCAAACGTCATGCACGTGCATAACTGATGTAAATAACGCATGTGTAACAGGCTCTATAGTCTCCCCGCTTGCGCACAGGTAGGGAGCCGGTATTGCTGTTCAGGACGTGCTGACGGGCGCATGCGTGAGCTGCCGTTTGCCTATTGGGCGATATGTCCTTACTCGCGAGTGTACTTAAAGTGAGTGTCCTTAAAGCGGGGTATGCCTGTATAGACTTTGCTTTATTGCAATGCTATATGAACAGTGGTTTAATTTTGTGGGTTTCTTTTTTAAGTTCTATGGAAAATAAATATATTTTAAGTATGTATTGCAGAGCTTACTTTGTGTGTTCGAACAGCAAAAAATGTATTGTCTTGTATAAGCAAATGGTGAAGATCACGGTCCTAGAGAATATACATTTCGATCGGTGCAAACAATCTACTTTATAAATGAAAAATACGTTTAAATAGAACTATTCCGCAACTCCATTAAAAGTCAGAGATTCTCAAATTGAAGTAGTGAAAATGCTGTAGGTTGGATCACCGATATCTAGGTACACAAGAAAACATGACTTGCAAGATAGAAATTACATTAATGCAATAGAAATGTAAAAAAAACATCTTGTGGTTCTGCAGGAAGGTGAATTATCAACCATATGAACTACTAAACGAAAGAAAATAACAGGTTTTTATTTTAAATTAAACACTTTCCTGATTAAACCGATTAATATCTGCCAAATCTCCCACACTATTGGCTATGAACTATTAAAAGTTTTCAACTGAAAACTATGTTGTAGATAGCCGGGCCCAACCTATTTTCAAACTGATGGCCAATGCCCTATAATTCACAATTAAAGTAGCTGCCTTTTTTCTGCACTTCTCTCATTAAAAAGTATGAAAAAAGTGAGAATATGAGACGACAGAATAAACTATAAAAATGAATAAGCTGCAATTTTGGCAGACAGAAAGAAAGTTCTCTTTAGGTTCGTTGTTAGCAAGGGAACTACCTCATTCTACTATTATTTCCCTTTACCGCTGCTTTTTTGGGGCTTAACTTCCTTTTTCCGCTCATAAAATAGCATGTTTTATTTCAGGATATTTTGAACCTTTTCCCGGTATCATTAAACAGATCCCAATATTGGGATAACCATTACAAATATTCCGTTCTTATTCTAAATGCAGTTACAGGTGTCTGGTTCCTTTGCCATAAGCGGCAAAGTAGTAATGATAAATGAAATAGCTAAAGCATTGTGCGCAAGTAACAAAACTCAAAGGCACTAGAAAATGTTTTCCCTGGAAACCGAAATAAAGTTTCTCCTTACTTTTTGGTGTAGCATGAAACATGTTTTCTATTTCATGTGTCTGCAAATGTATAACCTTTTCCTAAAAAACTAGACATGTCTGGAATCTACATGAAAATACTGTACGGCAAGTGCTGATAAAGCTGCTTAAAGCCGCAGTCCCACCTGATAGATAGATATGTATATATACAGTATCGAGATATCTTTCTATCTCTCTCTATATCTATCTTTCTTTCCATCTCTATCTATCTCTATCTATCTCTTTCTATCTCTTTCTATCTATCTATCTATCTATCTCTTTCTATCTATCTATCTATCTATCTATCTCTTTCTATCTATCTATCTATCTCTCTTTCTATCTATCTATCTATCTATCTATCTATCTATCTATCTATCTATCTATCTATCTCTTTCTATCTATCTATCTATCTATCTATCTATCTCTTTCTATCTATCTATCTATCTATCTATCTCTTTCTATCTATCTATCTATCTCTTTCTATCTATCTATCTCTTTCTATCTATCTATCTATCTCTTTCTATCTATCTATCTATCTCTTTCTATCTATCTCTTTCTATCTATCTATCTCTTTCTATCTATCTCTTTCTATCTATCTCTATCTATCTCTTTCTATCTATCTATCTATCTATCTATCTATCTAATTATCTCTTTCTATCTATCTCTATCTATCTATCTCTATCTATCTATCTATCTAATTATCTCTTTCTATCTATCTATCTATCTCTTTCTATCTATCTATCTCTTTCTATCTATCTATCTCTTTCTATCTCTTTCTATCTATCTATCTCTTTCTATCTATCTATCTCTTTCTATCTATCTCTTTCTATCTATCTATCTATCTATCTATCTCTTTCTATCTATCTATCTAGCTATCTCTTTCTATCTATCTATCTCTTTCTATCTATCTATCTCTTTCTATCTATCTATCTCTTTCTATCTATCTATCTCTTTCTATCTATCTCTCTATCTCTTTCTATCTATCTCTCTATCTCTTTCTATCTATCTATCTATCTATCTCACTATCTCTTTCTATCTATCTATCTATCTCTTTCTATCTATCTATCTCTTTCTATCTATCTATCTATCTCTTTCTATCTATCTCTTTCTATCTATCTCTTTCTATCTATCTCTATCTCTCTATCTCTATCTATCTATCTATCTATCTAATTATCTCTTTCTATCATCTCTTTCTATCTATCTCTATCTATCTATCTAATTATCTCTTTCTATCTATCTATCTAATTATCTCTTTCTATCTATCTATCTATCTCTTTCTATCTATCTATCTATCTCTTTCTATCTATCTATCTCTTTCTATCTATCTATCTCTTTCTATCTATCTATCTATCTCTTTCTATCTATCTATCTATCTATCTTTCTATCTATCTATCTCTTTCTATCTCTCTATCTCTTTCTATCTATCTTTCTATCTATCTATCTATCTATCTATCTTTCTATCTATCTATCTATCTCTTTCTATCTATCTATCTATCTCTTTCTATCTATCTATCTATCTCTTCCTATCTATCTATCTCTCTTTCTATCTATCTATCTCTCTATCTATCTCTCTATCTCTCTTTCTATCTATCTATCTATCTATCTATCTCTATCTATCTATATATATATATAGCAACTGTATCTGTATATCTATACATATATACATATATACATAATATATAATATATATATATATATATATATATATTATATATATATATAAAATATATAATGTATGTATATATATATATATATATATATATATATATATATATATATATATATGAAAAAATCATCTCAGTTGGCACACTGTAAACATAAGTAAGATGCTGATGCTTGCCCCATATGCACATGTAAAAAGTAGAATTTACCAGATTGGAGTCCGGAAAAAACGAGACAGCACACAGTCTTAGTAGGCACGTCCCTGAGGAAGGTCACGTTGAGTGTACCGAAACGTTGGAGGTGGTGCCATGTTACTTTGATTACAACTGCATTGGAACTACTAAGACTGTGTGCTGTCTCGTTTTTTCCGGACTCCAATCTGGTAAATTCTACTTTTTATATATATATATATATATATATATATATATATATATATATATATATATATATATATATATATATATATATATATATATATATATATATATATATATATATATATATAGCTTACTTGAACCGGGGGTTCTCTCGGGGGCCAGAATACTTGCTCTGTGGACAAAAAAAAATGGCTGTTGAGTCACGCTTGCTCCAGCGACCAAGTCGCAATGTAATTTGGAGGTGATGCAGAAACATAAAATTTGACGAGAGAGAAAACCCCTTGGCCCATTCAGTCTGCCCATTTTCCAATCTGCTGTAAAACCTCGGACCCAATGTAATCCTCGACTTTCTTTTATATTTAAAACAGCCCTATGTCAATCTGAAGCATTTTAGAACTTCCTTACTGTGTCATGTTAATGCCTTTAACCTGTTAAATTGTGTTAACAATACAGCAACCAAGGGATTAACTTTCAATTTAAAAATACCTATTTTTCTATGTCTCCTGTGAGGTCATCTCAATTAACCTGTTTTTTGCATTAATGGGCAAATAAAACAATATGTTTATAATGGTAGTGTCTCATGAGGGTATACCGATGTACCAGAGATGTGACCCAATAAAACATCGGCTGTTCAAAGGACACCATATAAATTCATGAGAGCCCTTGGCTAGCAGGTGTGAGGTGACAGAAAGAACCCTCTTTTCTTCCTTACAGATTTAAAAATGTATGATAATTAAAATAGGATGTACTTCACAAGGATAAGAAAATATAGATTTGTGGCGGGCAAAATTAGACATGTGTAACTATCAAAAATATGACAGGTTGTCTGTCAGATGTTGGTTCCCCACTATTGCATGGTGTCCAGGGGTGTATTAAAATCATACAAATGCAACGATGAGGATAGCATTATTCTAGCGGCTACAGGAGAGTTATAGGGTATTTTATACTTAGATTTATTTGAGTTTTAAAAAATCACTCTCTTTCTCGCAGTCATAAATGTCACAAAAGATTGATGAGTGGGAGATAAGACATACCCGCAACATAGGGTCAGTTGTTCTGATCACACAGTTAAAGACGGGGGATAACCATGCATTTGGATATAATAATAATAATAATAGCATGTTCTTGTATAGCGCTGCTACTTTCATGTAGCGCTTTAAAGAGACATTTTGCAGGCAAAGGTCCCTGCCCCATGGAGCTTACAATATATGGGGGTTTTTTTTGGTGCCTGAGACACAGGGAGATAAAGTGACTTGCCCAAGGTCACAAGGAGCCGACATCAGGAATTGAACCAGGTTCCCCTGCTCAGTGCCAGTCAGTGTCTTTACTCACTGAGCCACTCTTTCTTCAAAGTATCAAAGTAGACTTCAACAGAGGGGTGTTATACCAAGTAACGGGAATTCTGATATTTCAATCTCACAAGCTATTGAGGAGTCCAATAGGAGGTATTGTATTAGACTGTTTCAGCTTTTATTTTATTAAAGTCTACATTTGTATATATTTTCTGTAAACAAGCACTGTACCAATTTTTATATATGTTAAATCTAAAATGTAATAAGTACTGTTTTGGGGCTCTAATTGAACTTACTCCTTTTTTGAAGACATTAACCACATTTTGGACACATTTTGCTACATTGGGTTGTGTGTTAATTACATATTTTGTCTAGTAAACAGGAAACCATGGACTCTTAAGAGTAAGATTATTCTTAGTGGTGGCAGAGTAATTGAGGTGTAGTGTGACGATTTTTGGGGAGCTATTTTTACATTTTAGTGCCGTGTGGGGAGGCGAGTCAGCACAAGTCACATGTGCACAGGTGTGGCGTTCCTGACACGGTATTAGACTCTACAACCTCTGTTGTGGGAGACTATTCCACGAATCCAAAACGATTTCTGTGAAGTACTTTCTCACGTTTAGAGAGTTTTTGAGGAAATTAATCACAAAATCAGTGCATCCAAAACTTCTATGGTAGTGGCAAGAACTGTATAAATGTTGACTGTTCATAGAATAACTATGTGTTAAATGGAAAAGTCTTTTGTAAGGATCAAGTGATATCACATTTCAAACCATGTAACATCACAAAATAGAACTCATAAAAGGTGTGGGATCACTCAGGATAGGATATGAGCTGGGACGGAGGAGACTAGAGCCCGAGTGACTCACCAAGGTGGTCTCAGATGTGATGTATCTCCTCTAGTCCAAAGTCAACCCTTGAGTGTATCCACACAGACCCGTTTCGTCTATCCAAACGTTAAGCGAGTATCACCCCTGAATGAGAGTACAGTACTCACATGACCACAGTCCTTAGATGTTCAATTGGCGTGCTCCAAAGCTGCAGAGAACGAAACTGGCAGTGAACCGCACACGAGATCGACAGAGGGCTGGATGCAGATCCGTGAAGTACAAACGTACATGATGAGAGTGATGATACTCTCGCATTTTGCACCGTATCTGGCGCTTTGTCATAAGCCTGAGGAAGTCCAGTACTTGGACGAAACGCGTTGCTCTTTACCTGGAACATTTTAAAGCACATTACAGAGGAGGCGGAGGTGCAGTTGCAGCTCTCCATCCGGACGCGGAAGAGAGAGACTCCCTACAACTAAACACCACACTGTCTACCCCTTGCATTCACCTTCCACAGAATTGTATTCTGTGTTTGTTTTTATTTTATATGTTTCATTAAAGTTAGTGTTTTTAACCCTCTAGACATTAGTGTCTTTTATATATTAACCCCATCTTCACCACCACTTACAACTGGAACAGAAGAGCAAGATACCGCTAAGAGTGTGTACTCACACTGGCCCGTGTGAGTATTGTGTTATATTTACCACTAATATCCTTATACCCCACCCTTTCATTACTTGATATTTGATTGGGCAACACCTATAAGTGAACAAGATACCAAGATAGGATTACACTCACACTAGTCCGTGTGAGTGCTAAACAATTTTTTGGTGGTCCATAAAACACACCATCCCTCCCCTCATTGACGTATATATAATTATATGTGTTAACCCTATCCTCCTTTCTATTTACACGAGAGGAAATCCCCCTGGAGTGGCACTGTGAACCAACGAAGCAAGTGGCCGATACATCAAGAAGAAGAACACGCATCGTAAGAAGAAAAGCCTCATCAGAAGCATACGGGACTCCCAAAGAAACCCAGATGTGACTGGGCTTACACAAGGCCGTGTAAGTTTTATATACTTTTATTTTATTTCACTTTCACACCAACACACATATACCCATGTGTGCCTAGCTTTCCAATTAGATATTAGACACCTGAGCCAACACACTCGCTCAGGATATAACTGCTTCACCTTAAAGAGCAATTACCAGTTCTATAACACTGCCTGTTTCCAACCATTGTGCTCCCCCATCCTTTTTGTATTCACATGATACATAAGTGGGCAGTGTTTACAAATTGCCACACCATTTTAATTATCTTGTTGTAGAGTATGTTGTTACTTCACATCGGAAAGACCTTTACTTTATAGCCCCAATCTGTTTTCTTAATTAAATTTTTTCGACGGCTCTATTTCCCCGTACCCATGGGGGTCGTACTTCCGGTGCGGGACTGCTACATAACGGATGATAGTGACTTGTATCACTCACTCTTTGACCAAGCGCAAGATAAGGTGCGAAACGTGTTAGAGGATCATCACCCTCATCATGTACGTTTGTGACGAATAAAATCTTTTTATGCTTCACAGATCTGCATCCAGCCCTCTGTCAATCACGTGTGGTGCACTATCATTATCATTCTCTGCATCTTTCTCAAGTTTAACCTGAGTTTGCCACCCTCCAACTTCAGACCGTGACCTTTTGTTCTAGCACTTTTCTCCAAAATACTCTTCCCTTAACATTGGTTATAACCCTTTATGTATTTGAACGTTTCGATCATGTGCTCTCGCTTTCCCTTCACTCCTCCAAGCTGTACATAAGACCCTTTAGTCTTTCCTGAAACGTTTTATTGTGCACACCATACACCATTTTAGTAGCCCTTCTTTGCACAACCTCAAATTTATTTAATATTTTTTAACAATGATCACTACCGCTCCCTTTCTGCTGCTAATACCTATCATCCTGCTGGCTTTCCCCATAACTTGCATAATTTCAGGTCCCTTTACTCTATAGCATGACATAACAGTGCCATTAATCCTTAAATCTGAATTTTTTTTTTTACCCAAGTGCATTATTTTGCACCCTTTGGGTGTTAAGTTGAAGTTTCCACTCTTATGACCATTCCTAAAATGCAGGGGTGCACGAGAATGTTTTTTGGGGGGAGTGGCGGTTACAGATGTCACGCACTCTTCCCCAAAGCATTTAAATGAAATGCCGGGGAGCATCCGAGGCCTCTGTAACTCACTTACCTGATCTCTGACGGCTTTGGGCAATGACAATGCGGTGTAAAATGATGCCGTGGGGTCACGTGACGTGACGCCGGATATCAGGTAGGGGGGCACGAGCAGCTGGGCTGAGCAGGCAGGAGGGCACAGCACCAGAAGTTTGCGCACCCCTGCTCTAATGTAGCTAAAATCAATAATACATATTATTTACCCACGCCTCTGAAGTATCAACAATGTTGCAGATCTTGGTGTCAAATGCAAAAAGACATACTTTCCAGACCATATGTAAAGTCACAAATAAAGATACTAAAAAGCACTGGTCCCAGTACAAATCTCCAAGGTACTCCACTAGTTACCTTCCACTACTCCATTCCATTTACTGCAACTCTGCCGCCTATCCTTTAACCTATGTCTTACCCATGAAACGTTTATTGCAGCAATTAAAGGAGGACTTGCTTGTCCTTGAATAATAAAATATATTAAAGCTTGCATATGTACAGTAAACGGCACAGTTTTCCTTTTCCATAAAATACACCAGGTCTCAGGTGGCACAAACCTCGGTGAATAAACAATCAGTCTCAGATGTAAGAAGCTCAAATGGCAAGCTTCATATACTTGACATCGGCTCAACTTTAGCCCTGAGAAAGACACAAGGGTAATCTTAAATGCATCAACTGGAGAAGGTGAAACAATATAACAAACTAATCAAGTTTTACTGCATATCGAAGGACACATACTTTATGGGGAATCTGAAGTTTTATTTGCAGTCTGCTTAGTCGATCCAATTGTTTTGGTGAAGCTCAAAGAACCGACTTGAATGACTTCCAGGCCTTTTATGTTGGCAAGTTTATCTGAACAACATTACAATTTGAGGGTAAAACATATGAAAGTTATACAATACTTTTTTTTTTGTCTAATACCAAAAGTTGAACTAAAACTTAGTTTTATAGTTTGCGGTAATTTGAGTTGAATGTCTCTGACTTTGGGGCTTCTCAGAAGTACACGCTGTATATCAGGAAGAAACAAAACTGGTCTGCAGTGGTAAAAAAATAAAATAATCTCTAGTGTCTTAATTTGAGGCACAAACAAAAAGGACTATTTCTACTGTTATGCAATTACATACCTTTCTAAAACTGCAATTGTTAAAAAATATGTTTATTGTTACCAAAAGTAACAATTTGCAACACTGCCCTTGCCTCCTCAATTGACCAGTGTGCTCCTCAATTGACCAGTGTGCTCCTTCTCTATGCTAACACTGATAGCGTCGCAACCCACAACCCTGGCTAAACACGCAGACACGTTTTCTTCCGGATTAAGTCACACTCTAAAAAACAAAAAAGCCCCAATGCTACAACCAATATATCAAATTATATAGTTAAATACTACTACAAATAATAATAAATAATAGCATGTTCTTGTATAGCGCTGTTAGTTTTACGTAGCGCTTTACAGAGACATTTTGCAGGCACAGGTCCCTGCCCCATGGAGCTTACAATCTATGTTTATATTATCTGTCTCTCTACTCTTAGAAGTCACACTGGCAGATTTTCTTCACTACAAATGTAATCGGCCCTGCTTTAACTCTGCTCTTTTTCTAAAAAACAGGCATGAATCCAAATCACGCCACCTCTTCTGTGTCTTTGACACCCTTTTTTGACCTCCAACCACACCATGCTTCGCGCCTTCCTCTACACCCTAAGAATTTGCCAAATATTTCAAGTGGAAGCTATCCTCAAAGAATTCCCCTCTGTCCCTTACACACCCCTCCTTCTGCCTTTGTAACTAGAGAGAAGACAGAGGAAGAAGTATCTCTCCTGCTGCTCTCTCAACCTCCACCACATGCAGCCTCAACCCCATTCCTCCCATCTCCTGAAACTTCTCACTTCCACGATAGTCCCATTCTCACTAACCTCTTTAACTCATCTTTGTGCTTTGGTACTTTTCCCTTGCTTTTAAACAAGCTATTGTTAGAACCTACCACCCCATCTAACAATCACGGTCTCTCTCTCTCGTCTATAAACTTCTGGAATATTCTCGCTCTCTCTCCTTGACCCTCTCCAATCACACATCCACCCAGCACACTCTACAGAAACCACACTCAAAGTAGCTAATTACGTCCATATTAGCAAATCTCAAGGAAACTACTCCACTCTTATTCTTCTAGACCTCTCGTCAGCTTACGATACTGTTGACCACCCTCTTCACCTACACATTCTTTACTCTTGGCATTCGTTACATTGCTCTCTGTCCTGATCTTCCTCTTAACTCACAGTTCCTTTCGTCTCTCTTGTGCAAACTCCTCATGAACCTCTCTGTATGCGTACCTCAAGGCTCAGTTTTAGGCACCTTATGCTTCTCTCTATATACCCAATTATTGCGTGACTGCTTTGACTCTATTGGATTCACCTATCATCTCTGTCGATGATACACAACTACAGATGCAGCCAGACTGTTAGTCGACTAGTCGGCCAGGAAACCGCAGATGGCAACTTCCTGGTAACTGCCTGCTTACGGAATCCCCACGACCACACCAATGGTCCATCCGGATTAACACAGCGGGGGTCCCTGCATCTGAATGGAACTCCCGCTGAGCGAATCCCACCGGGCTGCAGCAGTCTGGAAGAGACTTGCAGTGAGTGTAGACAGAATCCGTCCCTCTCTCTGCGCACCTCTAACAGGCAATATTTTAACATATTATTCAAGCAGGGGGTCTCCGGAGCTGAACCACATTACTTTCAGCCCCGGGGACCCCCTGCTTCCCGAGTTACAAGTCATGGTCAACAAATGTCCCGGTCACGTGGGCCATGACGCGGGAGAATTAAACTTGCAGGAGATACCGACACCCCATATCAGGGCCTGTAACTCGGAAAGCAGGGGGTCCCCTGGGCTGAACTTAACGCAGTTCACGTTCAGAGACCCCCTGCTTCAATATGGTTATTAAAATAAAATAAAAGCAGCCTTATTACCTTAGTGGCTAGCCACTAAGGTAATCAAGGGGTTAAACCAGAGTACCTGGTCTGTTGGGAGTAGAGGGGGTGGGTAAAGAGGGTTGTTAATACTGCTAAAGTAATGAAAAGGTTAAACCCTCCCACTACCCACCTGAGAGTCATAACCAACCACCCACCCCGGGGCAACTGCCACTTTAACCCCCCCTCCTCTACCCTCAACAAACCCGGTGTCCCCCCTCCAAAGGAATGGGCAACTGCCCTAGAAGCCAAATATGGCTACTAGCACATTTGCCCATTCAAAACAGTATAATACATAACAAATTAAAGTAATAAATGTTTTACTCGCCCCTGCCAGGTTGAAGGCGTCCTCGTCCGCATAAACATGTAAGTGCCGATACCCAACCATTAAAACACCAGTAACCCCTTAATTACCTTAGCAGTGACTACCACTAAGGTAATTAATGGGTTACTGGTGTTTTAATGGGGTGGCTGAAGGGTGTACTGTAGTTAACATATTGAGGGTCGTTAGTCCTCCAGGGAGGGTTGTAGAATCGGTTAACCCCTTAATTACCATTGTGGTTGTAACCACTAAGGTAATGAAGGTGTTAACCCGTCTCGCGGCCCTTCTGGGAAGCCTAACCACCCACTCCAGTGCAACAACCCAATCCCCCACCACTTCACACTCAAATGGCCAAAAGCACTAGTAGCCAAATGGCTAATATTGCTTTTGCCCATTTGTGATGATAAAAAAAATATACTAGTAAATAAAATAAACAAAAAAATTACAATACAATAAAAAATACTAGCTACTACACCCATTAATTGCCACTGTGGTTACCTATGCCCTCAATGGAGCACAGATAACCACAATGCCAATGAATGGACATCCTACTACCCATCCCCTCTACCCCCAACTCATGCAGGTTTAATTCTTCTGCATCACGAACCATGTGACTGGGACATTTATATGTGGCGGAGACACCGGCACCCCATATACGGAGACTGTAACTTAAGAAGCAGGGGACTAATAAATGTATGCGGTTCAGCTACGGAGACCCCCTGCTTCCATAATATGTTATTGAAATAAAACAAAAGCTGCGCAATCGCCTGTTAGAGGTGTGCAGAGAGAGGGACGGATTCTGTCTACTGCCACTGAGCGTCACTTCCAGACTGATGCAGCCTGGTAGGACTAATGCAGCTGGAGTCCCATTCAGAAGCAGGGACACCAGCTGTGTTAATCTTGATCGGCCAATCCACCCTGCTATGCACTTTGCCATGAACGCTCCATGTTTGGTTCGCAGATCACCAGCTTATGTGCTCTAGCAGGTTGGAGATACATCTGGCTGCATCTGTATATGTATCTACAACTGACCGTACACTCGCAGTTCAGTCAAAAATTACAGAGAGCCTATCTACTATCTCTGCCTGGATGGCCCTTCATAGCCTCACGTTTAACATGGTTAAGACAGAACTTCACATATTCCCTCCCCAATTCCCATTGTTCCATTCTTCATTGCAGTCAACACTACTACTACTAACCCAGTGTCATAAGTACGCTGCCTACGTAAACTAGGGGTTACATAAAATCCTACCTTTCCTTCTACCCCACATATAAACGTGGTTACTAAATCTTGCACTTCCTCCTTTGCAACATTGCCAAGATACGCCCCTTCCTATGTTCAACTGCCACTGAAACACTAATGCATGCCTTTGTCCGGACCCGTATTGATTACTGTAATATTCTTTTATCTGGCCTCCCAAATCTCCCCTTTACAGTCCATTCAAAATGTTTCTGCCCGAATCATCTCCTGCTCTTCTCGGCATGTATCTGCTTCCGACCTACTGAACTCCCTCTGCAGGCTTCCTATACATTTCCGCATAAAACTACAAAATTCTCCTCCTTACTTTTAAGGCTCTACACTCCTCTGCACCTCCATATATCTCAACTTTGATCTCGTTACACACCTACTCGTCTCTTAGGCTGTGGCCACGCTGCTGCTGAACACGCTTGGCGCTTTCACTTCAATGAAACTCTATATGTACAGCCACACTCACACGGCGCTTGTGCACTCTAAAAAGTTCAGCGCTTTGGAGAGACAAGGAAATTTGATTTCCAAGTGCTGAGCAGGGTCACATGACCCTTCAATAACCAATGGGGACATAGAGGCAGAAACTAATGGAGAAAGAGAGACACAAAATGGGGAGAGAAAGAGACACACAGAATGGAGAGAGAGAGAGAGAGAGAGAGAGAGAGAGACAGAATGGGGAGAGAGAGACAGTATCAGATGAGCGGAGAGAGAATGGAGGGGAGGGAAAGAGGTAAGCAGAGAGGCGGGAAGGAGGGGAGGGAGAGAGGCGGGAAGGGGGAGGGAGGTGGGAAGGGGAGGGAGGGAGAGGTGAGATGTGGGAAGGGGAGGGAGGGAGGTGAGAAGGGGAAGGAAAGAGGTGAGATGGGGGAGGAAAGAGGTGAGAAGGGGGGAGGGAGGAATGAGACAATGTAGGGACACACTGACAGACACACACACACAAAGCCCCGATCCAGCCAATGCATGCCCCCTCACTTAAATGCCACGCGCCCCCTCCTGCTCTCGAATTTGTGAAGGACAGCCGAGTGCTCATGCTTGGAGAGGTGGTGACATCACCACTCAAGCATGAGCACGCTCAGCGGCAGTGTGGCCGCAGCCTTACACTCTACCCAAGGCTGTCTAATCTTTGCACCTTTTACCTCTACACAAACTTTTATCACTAATGTCTCTCTACCTATGGAACGATCTTCCACGCATTATTCATCAAGCGCATTCACTTTCCACATTCAAAGCCCATCTGACAATACACCTCTTAAAAGCAGCTCATTAAACATTTTACACCTCTGCTACGAAATCCAGATGCACTTGACCTCCCATCTGCATTTCTTATAATGCTCTTTTAAGTCCCGTATCTGTAAGTCTCCCAACATAAGGCCTGGGACATAGTACAGTAGGCCATGCTGAGCCGCGCTGAGCAATGCACTTACCCTCTGCTTTAGCAGCTGCTTCCGCATGTGTGCGGAGTCTCAGATATTTTGAGGAGACAGGCAAATTTAAAATTTGCCGCTCAGGGGAGCGGAGGAGCAGTCACGTGACCGCTCACATCCAATGGGAGCGAGGGACTAGCCCGGCCTCCCACCACGCCTCCGTTCCGCCTCCTGCCAGCCTTTGCCCCGCCCCCACAGCGCGCTCACTGCCTCGCCTGCCAGGACACAAAAAAGCTCCAGTTTGAGCAGGCGAGGCAGAGCAGGAGCGCGGATCAGCGCGGCCCGAGGCACCCTGCCCGAGGTCTAACACTTCGATTGTGTAGATAGATGTTTGGGGTTCCGAGGTCAGCTTCACTAAAGTCACTTAAAAGGTTAATTTTGCATGCTCAGTGGAAATGCTAAGACAAGGATTCACACAGTGCAAAATTAAACCTTTTTTTTTTTTTGTGTTTGTGGGAGTATGCCAGAGTTAGATAGCAAGGGTCCGGAACACTGACAGCAGATATACAACCTTCAATAATGAATGTGTTCTTTTTCTCTCCATAGTAACAAGCCTAAAATGAAAAGGTTAATTTGCAGTTAGATAAGCCATGCTTGAGAAAAGTTACCTCCGAGTAGAAAGAAACAGCTAACCAAAAAGACTGCTCTCCGCCTATATCCTGTAACTTCTTATTCCTGCTAACTCAAGCGTGGTATTGAACGATGCCTCAACAATAAATATATTGTGTTGAAGGCCGACTGTTTTTTTATACTAGAAGAATCTTATGGTATTTGAATAACATAAGAACACTCATAGTTTCAGATTCTAATCTCTTTGGGGCGGGGTCTACTTTAGCCTTATGTTGTTATTTGCAGCAGGAACAGCAAAGGTCAGGGCACTCACACAGGACCAGCCAAAAATTGAAAAAAAAAAAAATCAAAGAAAAGGGTACCAGTAGGAGCAAAAGTAAAAAAGGCTTTATTTTGACCGAAAAGTAGGTGGTAGACAAGACAGAGAGGTCCTCCCACGTGTTTCACGCAAGTGTTGCGCTTTCTCAAGGAGTATGGACACATAGGAAGTAAGCACACTTATAAATATGCTAAATAATTAGGTTAATCACCTCTGACACAGCTGAGAGTGAAGTAACAGTGTAAACACATGAAATGAATTAAAAATAAAAACATCACTAAAGCTAAGACCTCTATAATGAATATATATTGTTTAACTCATTTCAATTAATGTATATCATATTACTGATAGATCCATAAATAGTATGTATATGGGCAAAAGAGAAAAAACACAAAAGCGCACCAAGATGAGAGATGTAATATGTATTACCACAAATAAAAAATAGTAATAACTTACATGTACAAATTCTTTAATAATCCCCGATTCTAACGTTGATCAAAGCAGTAGGGCATCACATGGGAAGTGAAAGGGCAGTCTCAGTCCTGGGAGATCAGTCCCGCGCGCTGGGGCTGTCTCCGTTGTGTCTCCTATCATCCACGTATGTTAGCGGGGTGGGGAGTATAGCGCGCGTGCGCAGGAACCGGAGCCCTCTATAGGTGTCCTTATGATGCCTGTCCGTTTTTGTTCACGTAGGAACGATCGGGAACGGACATAAACGATACACTTGGATGTGTACTGGTAGTGGGTAATGAAACCGCCAGCCACAATGGTCGCGACGCGTTTCGTTCACTAAAGCTGAGACCTCTATAATGAATATATATTGTTTGAATCATTTCATGTAATGTATATCGTATTACTGATCCATAAATAGAATGTATATGGATTGAAGTCAAACAAATTTAAATGCATTGATGTATTATATCCTTAAAAAAAAGTATGTAACCAATAATGGATACAAAACAAATTAAGCAGAGCATGAAGATTCAATATAGTATAAGTATACATACAAATGTTACCAACATGCAAACTAACATGTAGGATTTCTTTTGAAACATTGAAACAGATGTATAGTAATACTGGAATATAGATAATTGCAGGCAAAAGCTGGTGCTAACCAGTGCTAAGGTAAGTATAAATGGCTATGACAATAATGTTGCTCTTATTGGCTATGTTAACTATATTATATAGAGTAACAAAATACTCACCCTAGGGACAAAAATAATAAATGCAAACTGATTATGAATGCATGTATTATATAAAGAAGTCGCCAAATATAGATTCATATTGAATTTGGTGCACTATAAAGACCATCTCCATATAGATAGCAACCCTATATGAATAACAATATTGTACAAATGGGTGTCAAAAAAGGGAATCTATATAATTCATAAAGAATAAGAATTGTGACAGACCATTGTGTTAATTTATCAAAGGGCTAAATGAGATACGGTCTAAAAAGCGAATTAATATATAGAGTAAATTCTCAGAGTTTGGACACTGCATCAGAGGAAGCACCCCAGGTCCCACTCGGTGTTGAGTCCATGGCGTTGGAGTGTACCCAGACTGAAGATCCAATATGCCTCCCTCTGATGCAGCGTCCTGGCTCTGTTACCACCTCTTGCAGGAATTGGAATAAATTCCAGCGCTGTGCATCTAAATGACCGCAGAGAGCCTAGTTGGCATTCTAGCAAATGTTTGGACATTGGACGATTAATATCTTTATTGGAAATTAATCTCACATGTTCCTGTATGCGTGTCTTGAGTTTCATGTGGTTAATCCCACGTACTGCTTAGTGTAGCCACATGTTAAGAGATACACCACATGGTTCGTCTGGCATGTAATAAAGGATTTGATAGCAAATTTATATGTTTTGTCCTTATTCTCAAAGGTAGTGGTTTTCTGAACATATGGGCAAATATTGCAATGTCCACATTTATATGAACCTTTGAGTAATGGAAAAAAAAAATCCCTTGTTTTTAATCATGCTATTAGTTTGAAACATACTCAGTGAGATGCGATTACCTATAGTATAAGATCTAGAGAAGACTATTTTGGGATCATTGGAAACCATGTCCCTTAAAAGGGGATCTGAAGACAAAATCGGCCAGTGTTTTCTAATGATAGCAGATACAGCTGTGGCCTGACTACTATACGGAGTAATAAAATATGGTAATGTATTGGTATCAAGATGTGTACAGGTATTGATATCTATGTCTGCATGCGTGTTGGCCATAGTAATAAGATCAGTTTTATCACATGACAGCGCGTATTCAAAAACTTTGTCTAGAACATGACTAGAAACCCCTTTGTAAAAAAACGTTCCATGAGATCTTGTGACCTTGTTATAAAGTCATCTAATGAGGAACAATTTCTGCGAAGTCGCAGAAATTGTCCTCTGGGTATGCTTTTGAAAAGGGATCTGTTATGACAGCTCCTTGCATGTAATAAAGCATTATGGGAATTGTCTTTCCGATAGATGTCGGTTTGTACCGTTTTATCCTGATCTATAAACAGGCAAAGATCCAAAAACTGAATGTGGTGCCCATGAAATTGATGAGGAAACATCAGATTGAGAGTGTTATCATGAAGATAATCAATAACAAGAAAAAGGATCCTGAACAGAACCTCTCCAAACAATGAGCAAGTTGTCAATGTAGCGCTTGTATAGCACCACATTATGACAAAATGGATTTCTATCTCCAAACAAGTGGGACGTCTCCCACCAACCCATAAAAAGATTGGCATAGGATGGGGCAAAGCAAGTCCCATCGTGGTCCCACGTGTTTGGAGATAGAAATGGCCATCAAACTGGAAATAGTTATGGTGAAGCAGAAAGTGAATGCTGTCTAAAAGAAAGGTGATGTGTGCTGGAGATAGTGTAGAATTGTGTTCTAAATAGTGTCTGGTGGCAATAAGGCCATGTATAGGTGAAATAATGGTGTAGAGTGAGTCCACATCTAGGGTGACCCACAAATAATCAGAGTGGCATGCGAAGTCGGGAAAAAGTGATAAAACGTGTTGAGTGTGAAGTAAAAAGGAAGGTAACGTGCGAACAAGTGGTTGTAGAGAGTAACATAAATAGACAAGTGCTCACCCAGGGACCCGATACTGGAAACTATAGGCCTACCCGGGGGTGCAATGAGTGACTTGTGTATTTTTAAAAGATGGTGAAAAATGGGTGTAACCGGGTGAGTGACATTGAGATAATCACATTCCATTTTTGGAAGAACCTGTAATATTATACCTTCTTCAATGAGCTCAGAGAGCTCCAAAAGAAAATCTAAAGTAGGGTCATTAAGCTGTCTCAGAGCTTCTGTTTTGTAGAACTCACTGTCAAGGATGACGACCGCACCTCCTTTGTCATGTAATGTGTCAAACAATATATATTCATTATAGTGATGTTTTTACTTTTATTTTAATTCAATTCATGTATTTACACTGTTACTTCACTCTCAGCTGTGTCAGAGGTGATTTACCTAACTATTTAGCATATTTATAAGTGTGCTTACTTTGTATGTGTCCATACTCCTTGAGAAAGCGCAACACTTGTGTGAAACGTGTGGGAGGACCTCTGTGTCTTGTCTACCACCTTTTTGTTCAAAATGAAGCCTTTTTTACTTTTGCACCTACTGGTACCCTTTTCTTTGATTTTTTTTTCAATTTTTGGCTGTTCCTGATCCTGAGTGCCCGGACTGTTGCTGTTCCTGCTGCCATTATCTACCTTGCTGTCGGCGGCACCACAAAAGGGGGAGGAGGGGCTGTTCCTTCACCGTGGACATGCGGTCTAAATTCATTGTGGAAGCGGGACCCGGCATTGAAGAAGGCTGTACTATACGAGGTAAGACGGTCTTTTCCTTACCTCCAGAATCTTACACCCAGGTCCGTGACGGAACTCTAATCCTCGGGGCAAGAGACACTATCCACTTGGGAGAGTGACCGCAGTGTCACTGATATCTCCAGGATAACATACATTTCCCGACGGACTCCCCGCTGAACCTCCCCCTGCTTCAGACACAGTCATTTGACATTCTTAGCGCACTCCGGAGAGCACGCCAGGCACACTTCACAGTACAGTATGTCTTCTGACTGACAGCAGCTCGGTTTTTGGACGTTTTTTGTCTCTATATCTTATTACTCTGGGTCCCAGTACAAGTGCTCCAGGCTTTTTTCCAATACATGATTATGTGAATGCTTATATATCAATGCTTTCACTGCTTAAAATTTATTTGTAATTTACATTGTGGTTTCTCAAGATGGATTCACAAGCTGAGACCTCAACACATTTTGCATTCAATTGTTTTAATACATCCACTGGAAATCTGAGAACAAAATCAGTATTCGACAGCACCAAAGAACTGAATTGTGAAGATTCTCTTGATTTAAAAATGCATTTTGCACGACTAGAAAAATATCTGACAAAAGACCTATGCACATGGTGGGTGGGATATAATAACTCTTAAGAATTATATCAAGAGTAAACGTATACCCAGGGGACTCCGCCTAACCAGGGCACATTCTTTTGGCTTTCAAAATGGGGAGTTCGAAAGAGATTGGTGCAGGATTCTTGATGACTGTTTTTTCAAATTAATGCACTTGATTGTTCAATTTAAACAGAAAGAAAAAGAGAATGTTCAAAAACAAGCTAAGGAACTTCAGGATAAATTGCAGGCATGTATACGCTTTGACAGTTTCATAGAGTTTGATTCTAAACTGGCTACAAGGATTAACAATCTGGATAAGACCATTATGACTACCAAACAAAATAAATTTGAGAGAGACAAGACAGATTATATTCAGAAACCAGTTTATTTGTGGCACAAACCAACATATAACAAAAAATCTGCCAATCGATCAAAAAACACATAACACACAGTCAACACACAAGTCTATTCTTAAAACATCACAAAATAAAGATAAACATGACAGTGTTGTTTCTGACCATGAACTTTTAACTCATTACAGTATGTGTCTTTCTCTGAGAATGAATCAAATCCTTCATCTGGCGATGAGAACAGGCCTAACAGATATTCCAGCTTTTCCAGGTAGAATCCTAAAAGAGGGCATTAGGCAAAAAAACTGCGCAGAACGAGACGGTCCGAGAGGAAGACCAAAAGGGGGCGGACCGGCAAAGAGACCGAGACATTGAATATTTAAGATACTAATGTCATTAATCTGTCAAAATATTCTCTTACAGATACAGAAATTTCTGTCTTTCACCCTAGACTTTCCTTTGCTCCAGATCACAAATTTGATTTATTTTCAACTACAGTGGATTTATATATTAGTTTATTCGTAAACTCATTTTAAAAAAGTTTTTTTTAAACAAATCACTACGTCCAGGGACTGACGTCTCTATGGACAACATCACCATTTCGATTTTTGATTTACAAACATCTCTAAATTCTAGGCATAGTTTTAAGGATTAGTGTCCGCTACAAGATCTGACTGATCTTTATAATGAAAATGCTGATTATACTAGTACTGAGCCATTCTACCTTCATGAGAGGCCGAGCGATCAATACATTTCAACATATGGTGGAAAGGGATCTTTTCCTGTTGTCCAGGGATATACACGTCACTGGTAGTCCAAGATATCATCAACGATTAGACAACTTGACATCAGAACAAAGGGCTGCTATCCTTCTACTTTCAGAAAATGATTCCATCACAGTAAAAAATGCTGACAAAGGAGGTGCGGTCGTTGTCCTTGACAGTGAGTACTACAAAACAGAAGCTCTAAGACAGCTTAATGACATTACCTCCTATTCCTTATTGAGACATGACCCTACTTTAGATTTTCTTTTGGAGCTCTCTGAGCTCATTGAAGGTATCATATTACAGGTTCTTTCAAAAACTGAATGTGATTATCTCAATGTCACTCACCCGGTTACACCCGTTTTTCACCATCTTCCAAAAATACACAAGTCACTCATTGCACCCCAGGTAGGCCTATAGTTTCCAGTATCGGATCCCTGGGTGAGCACTTGTCTATTTATGTTACTCACTTTCTACAACCACTTGTTCGCACGTTACCTTCCTTTTTACTTCACACCAAACACGTTTTATCACTTTTTGACGACTTCACATGGCATTCTGATTATTTGTGGGTCACCCTAGATGTGGCCTCACTCTACACCATTATTTCACCTATACATGGCCTTATTGCCACTAGACACTATTTAGAACACACTTCTACACTATCTCCAGCACACATCACCTTTCTTTTAGACAGCATTCACTTTCTGCTTCACCATAACTATTTCCAGTTTGATGGCCATTTCTATCTCCAAACACGTGGGACCACGATGGGGACTTGCTTTGCCCCATCCTACGCCAACCTTTTTATGGGTTGGTGGGAGACGTCCATTTCGTCATAATGTGGTGCTATACAAGCGCTACATTGACGACTTGCTCATTGTTTGGAGAGGTTCTGTTCAGGATCCTTTTTCTTGTTATTGATTATCTTCATGATAACACTCTCAATTTGATGTTTCCTCATCAATTTCATGGGCACCACATTCAGTTTTTGGATCTTTGCCTGTTTATAGATCAGGAAAAAAACCAGTACAAACTGATATCTATCGGAAAAACAATTCCCGTAATGCTTTATTACATGCAGGGAGCTGTCATAACAGATCCCTTTTCAAAGGCATACCCAGAGGACAATTTCTGCGACTTAGCAGAAATTGTTCCTCATTAGATGACTTTATAACAAGGTCACAAGGAACGTTTTTATTTTTTACAAAGGGGTATACTAGTCATGTTCTAGACAAAGTTTTTGAATACGCACTGTCATGTGATAGGACTGATCTTATTACTATGGCCAACACGCATGCGGATATTGATATCAATACCTGTACACATCTTGATACCAACACATTACCATATTTTATTACTCCGTATAGTAGTCAGGCCACAGCTGTATCTTCTATAATTAGAAAACACTGGCCGATTTTGTCTTCAGATCCCCTTTTAAAGGGACATGGTTTCCTATGATCCCAAAATAGTATTCTCTAGTGTAAGGAATCAGGGAGCACGTCCTTTGCAACGTGTTCCCTCCTTACCTGTCGCCGCACAGACCTCCAACTCAGGCACGAGCGCATGCGCGCACCCCCGCTCTGCTTACAGAGCATGCGTGCAGCTCTATGTTGCCACAGCGCTTAGCTCCACCCCCTCAGACACGCCGCGCGCACATGTGACACCGTGCACTGCTCCCCAGCTGCGTGGCAAGTATTCCCATTGCCCACTTGTCTCCTGCAGCCTATCTCCGCCTCCGCAGAGCCCGCACCTCCATTCCACCCCCTGCCTCATTGGATCCTGTCTGCTATAAATGCCTTGCTCATTCACTCCTGCTTTGCTGAGCATAACTGGTTGTAGCCAGCCAGCTCCTGCGTTTGTTGTGCCTTGCTCCTGTCTTATTTTTCTTGCAGTTTGGATTCCATGTGTACCGACCCGGCTTGCCTTCTTAACCCCTCTGGATTTTGACCCCGGCTTACCCTCTCCAAACCAGACCACGGCTATACGGACTTTGACAATTCTGACCTCTCCAACCCAAGACCTTGGAAAGTATCAGAACTAACCCACTCTCTCCAACAGAGACCCAGCTACGTTGACTATCTGCCTGCCAGGCACGCTTCCGCTGCTGTGGGTGCGTGGTTCTGTACTTCCCCACCTCAGTACCGGGGTCCTGTCTTGCTGGTGGGCAGCGCAAGCGTTACATCTAGATCTCATACTATAGGTAATCGCATCTCACCGAGTATGTTTCAAACTAATAGCATGATTAAAAACCAAGGAATTTTTTCCATTACTCAAAGGTTCATAGAAATGTGGATATTGCAATATTTGCCCATATGTTCAGAAAACCACTACCTTTGAGAATAAGGACAAAACATATAAATTTGCTATCAAATCCTTTATTACGTGCCAAACGAACCATGTGGTGTATCTCTTAACATGTGGCTGCACTAAGCAGTACGTGGGATTAACCACAAGGAAACTCAAGACACGCATACAGGAACATGTGAGATTAATTTCCAATAAAGATATTAATCGTCCAGTGTCCAAACATTTCCTAGAATGCCAACGAGGCTCTCTGCGGTCATTTAGATGCACAGCGCTGGAATTTATTCCAATTCCTGCAAGAGGTGGTAACAGAGCCAGGACGCTGCATCAGAGGGAGGCATATTGGATCTTCAGTCTGGGTACACTCCAACCCCATGGACTCAACACCGAGTGGGACCTGGGGTGCTTCCTCTGATGCAGTGTCCAAACTGTGAGAATTTACGCCATATATTAATTCGCTTTTTAGACCGTATCTCATTTGATAAGTTAACACAATGGTCTATGTCACAATTCTTATTCTTTATGAATTATATAATCCCTTTTTTGACACCCATGTGTACAATATTGTTATTCATATAGGGTTGCTATCTATATGGAGATATAGTGCACCAAATTCAATATATGAATCTATATTTGGCGGCTTCTTTATATAATACATGCATTCATAATCTGTTTGCATTTATTATTTTTGTTCCTAGGGTGAGTATTTTGTTACTCTATAATATAGTTAACATAGCCAATAAGAGCAACATTATTGTCATAGCCATTTATACTTACCTTAGTACTGGTTAGCACCAGCTTTTGCCTGCAATTATCGATATTCCAGTATTACTATACATCTCTTTTAATGTTTCAAAAGAAATTCTACATGTTAGTTTGCATGTTGGTAACATTTGTATTTATACTTATACTATATTGAATCTTCATGCTCTGTTCAATTTGTTTAGTATCCATGATTGGTTACATATTTTTTAAGGATATAATACATTGATGCATTTAAATTAGTTTGACTTCAATCCATATACATTCTATTTATGGATCAGTAATACGATATACATTACATGAAATGATTCAAACAATATATATTCATTATAGAGGTCTCAGCTTTAGTGATGTTTTTACTTTTATTTTAATTAATTTCATGAGTTTACACTTGACAAATAAAGGGTTAATAAAGCGCAACAAATATTGGGATAAAGTCAAGCTGCTGCCTGAACACCTGCGGTTTCCCCAAACCGCAATTACATAAACCTGAACCAAAAAGTGCTCGTGGCGCAAAGTGACCAAAGATAAACAGTGCAATGTGCAAATAAACCCAGTGATATATAGCAATAAAAACACATAATTCTGTCACTCCATGTGTGGAACTCCTCAGGTGCGTGGACTCCTGGTTAATCTCATATGAAGAAAAGAACACAAATGCAGAGGGTATAGTGTGTTAACATTTACTCATGATGACAAACAACACAGGGGGGAGGAAACAACCTCACACTCTCCCCGCTGGTGTATAAGCAAGAAGTGACTTCGGGCGCACTTCAACCCTTCTCCCGAAATGACTGCTCCCAAATCAGCTGCTGTGGGCATGTAGAGACGCACGCAGACTCCGGTCTCCTCCTCTCACCCGCGCTTGGAGTCCTCCGTCCGTTTCAACACATCACATCCTCCCCAGCCAATCCAGAAAGTATACGTTTAATACGGTGGCCTCAGATAATATAATGAAGTAGAGGTCTTCGGAGAGTTTAAATCTCCCGCATTACTTGGGTCAATAGGAAGCTGCAACATCCTCCATCACAGCATCCAATTGGCCAGCACTTACGATTGGGGGGATTTAAATACCAGAAAGTAACTTTCGGCCCCTTCAGTATCACGGAGATTGGGGGGTCCCCGAAGCTATATATATATGTGAAAATGGCGAAAAAGAAAAGCCTGGCCTTTTGGATAGAAAAATCATCCTACAAGATTGATTAACTAGGAATAGAAATAAGGCTGAAATAAATGTTGTGAAAATTAAGAATGTTATTAAGAAGCATTGCAATATTCTCCTTAAAGAGGATATTTTGGCACAATATTTTCAAGAAAAGCCCCATGTAATTTTTATTAAAGCACCAGATTTGAAAAAGAAGTTAGCACCTAGTGTATTTAGGAAAATGACTAACAAAGCTGACACTTGCCTAGGGAGTAAACCAAATGGTTTCTTTCCATGTTCCAAGTATAAAGACTGTACACATGGTGTTAAAACAGCTAACTTTAAATCAGAGAAGCCTGGAGAGTTTTATAATATTAAGGAATTTATCAATTGCCAAACTGATTTTGTCTTTTATCTCCTACGTTGACCCTGTGGTAAGGAATATATTTATTTTTTTATTTATAAAAAGGTTTTACCAGGAAGATATAGATTGAGTTACCTCTCGTTTTCAAGTATGTCCCGGGCAGAGAGTTATAATAACAATACATAGTTACAATACGTGAAAAGGGTTATATAGTACATTATACACACGACATTACATGCGCATATTATAGGCGTATATAATGGTTACAGACCAGTTTAAAATGTGAGACCGCTTTAGTTTTGAAAGAACTGGTGGCAGCAGTGAGAGTCTCCGGTAGACTGCTCCAGTTGTGAGGTGCACGGTAAGAGGAGGAGCCGGATACTTTGCTGAACCTTGGGACCATGAGCAGTCTTTTGGAGTCTGATCTCAGGTGATAAATGCTGCATGTGTTAGGGGTGAGGAGCTTGTTCAGATAGATGGGTAGCTTGCCCAGAAAGTATTTGAAGGCAATACAGGAAAGATGAGCTTTGCGCCTAACCTCAAATGATGACCAATCTAGTTCTTTGAGCATTTCTCAGTGATGTGTGTTGTAATTGCATTGGAGGACAAAGCGACAAATTGAATTGTAGAGGGTTTCAAGTATGCCAAGGTGAGTGTGGGGTGCCGTGCCATATACTATGGCCCTATAGTCTATAATTAGCATCAGCATCTGCTGTGCGATGCGCTTTCTGACCAGCAAACTTAGGGAGGATTTGTTCCTATATAGTACGTTTAGCATAGGTTTTGGATATCAGGGTATCAATGTGCAACCCAAATGTTAAATGGGAGTCAAACCATATGCCCAAATATTTGAAACGAGTAACAGGGGCTAGGATAGTATTAGAGTTGGTCCTTCATTAGAAGCTTTTGAAATGTAGCCTTGGTCCCAAATACATTGTTACAGTCTTGTCAGTGTTTAGAAACAGTTTGTTTTGGGAAATCCAATTTTCAAGTCTCAAAAAGTCAGATTGAAGTACATGTCCAAGGTCAGAGAGGTTAGTGCTGTGTGCATATAAGATTGTGTCATCGACATACATGTGTATTGAGGCTCCCTTACAAGCTGTAAGAAGATCATTGATGAACACTGAGAAGAGTAGGGCCCCAGAACAGAACCTCGTGGGACAACGCAGGTGATATCCAAAAGGTGGAGTTAGTGCCCAAGATAGACACATGTTGGGATCTACCTGATAGGTAGGAATGAAGCCAGTTTAAAGCATGCTTCCTATTCCAAAGCACTGGAGTTTGTTTAGCAAGATAACATGATCAACAGTATCAAAAGCCTTTGCAAAATCTAGGAATATTGCACCAGTAAGTTATTATAATTATTATAGTTTGTTCTTGTATAGTGCTGCTAGTTTTTGTACGTAGCACTTTACAGTGCTTTTACAGAGACATTTTGCAGACAGTCCCTGCCCCATGGAGCTTACAATCTATTTTTTTGTGTGCCTGAGGCACAGGGAGATAAGTGACTTGCCCAAGATCACAAGGAGCATGGTAGTTACCGTGGTGTGTTTGGGGCAAAAGCCAGATTGGAATTGGCTAGGGAATTTTGTCTTGGTATACTGTAGTAATCGCTTAATTGGGAGTGAACACATTTTTCCATGACTTTGGATAGTATTGGAGAAGAGAGTTTGGCCTGTAGTTTGAGAGTCCCCACTTTTGAAGATTGGGACAACTCTGGCAGTTTTCCAGGTCTTAGGGATATGGCCTGCAGTTAGAATAGAGTTGATTAGGGAACAAGCAGTTTGGCAATGGCTGAGGCACCAAGTCGTAGGAACTCAGATTGCATTGGTCAGGTCCAGATTGGCTGCTTAGTTTTAATTTGAGGAGCGCTTACATAATCTCTTCTTCAGATACTGGGACAGATGGAAAACTGTGTACAGTGTTGGGAGAGGGTGGGGCTATAGAGGTACTCCCATAATGAGGTTCATGTATGGAATTCGGGTTGCATTTCGCTAATAAGTTAGCCCACCCTCAATGTATTAATTGAATGCATTTAAAATGTCAGTGGGATTTGCCAGGGTAATATCCTCCTTAATGATATTATATGGTTGTTGATGGCTAGAAGGCTGGAATATATTGATAACCTTCCAGAAGTTAGCTGGATTTGGTGGATTCTGATGAAGATTATCAGAGTAAGTGTTTTTACGTGCCTTGTGCATGTATTCCGCAGGCATCTTTAGTTATTAAGATCCTTAGTAGCTTTTCCACAACCCATCTGTGAAGATTGAGATAAGGTGTGTTTGGCTCAGGCTATATGAAGACAGACTATCACCAGACTACAGTATGTGTATCTGTTTATTTGTGTATGTTTGATATGTTGCAGAACATCGCTCCTGGTGTAAACTAGCCCTTGTATAATTCCTAACTAGTCATGGAATTGAAATAATTGCATTTGTAAGAGTTTTTCCAGTAAAGTCATATATTGCTGACCTTCGCCTCTCTTATCTGACAGATACACCCAAAGGGCTAAGAGGTTTACTCCTTAAATCAGGAGATTAAGAGGCCCACAGTGCGGTGGAATATATAGGATAAGATATAGCTTACGAAGCATATTTATGCAGGAATAAGGATTTTTAGATAAGTCATCATATTGTTTTTATCTCTAAGCCAGCCCCCTTAAGGGGCGTATTACTCCGTTTGAAATGTATAAAAATGTGATACCAAGCAATTTGTTTTCAGAGACATGAGTTCATTTTTGAATTCTCTCTCATTTGTACCTTGGTGCAATAAACTCACATTGATACTTTGAAACCTTGACTCATTGATATTATTGCTACGCTTTCACACATCCCTAAGATTGTAGAGCGATATAAGGTCGGTTGTTGCCCATGGAAGATGGGGCACCCCATAATACTCTTATTCTGCGTAGTGGAGCATGGTTATCACAGAGTTTTAAGAATTCGGATTGGAAATAGTCAAGTGCAGAATCAGGGTCAGGAATAAAGTTGATTCTGTACCAAGGGCAGTTGGTAAGATCAGCCAGAAACTGTTGTGGGTTAAAGTTTCTAAAATGTTCTAGTGAGGAGAACTTTAGGGCATGATTGGGTTGATCTGATTTTCCTTACACAGTACACGATTGCATGGTCACTGAAAATGTCAGGAAGGATGCCAGAGGATTAGATTTTGCTGGGACTAGAGGAGAGAATCCAGTTTAGCAAGGAATGGTTGCGAGATTTCTGGTTTGTCCGTGTGGGTTGGGAAATTAGTTAGGTTAGGTTATGTGACTTGAGTTGTATCTGGATTTTGTTGTTTTTAGGGTCGAGCCAATTGTAGATGAAATCCCCAAAAATTAGCAGCTCACTTTTCTCATTCTGAGACGTAATTGAACCAATAAACTGGGTGATACCAGTCAGGGATTGTCGAGGGGCTTTAGGGGGCCGGTAGTTGCCAGCAATAAGAATGGGCTTAGAAAAGGGGAGGCAGATTTTGCCAAGTAGGATTTCAAAAGAGGATGGGCAATTTAGGAGCGCAAGTTGTAAGGTATCTGCAATATAAAATAACACCCCTCCTCCTCTCTGATCTGTCTTTCCTAGAAATGGAGTATCCCTGAATGGCTATAGTTGCATCAAGGGTTTTAGGAGTTATCATTATCACAGAAGCATGGCTGACTTTGGGTTTATGCATAAGGCACTGTGCTCTTAGTTCATCCAGTTTGGGCAGCAGGCTCCGGCTATTTATATGGGCGACAGATAGACCTTTCTGGAATTTGAAGGGGAGGGGTGTATTCTCAGGGGTATGAGAGTTGAAAAGGGAGGGCCCGAGTTACGTTCAACATCACCTGCTAAGGAGAGTAACTTATCTCAGGGGCTGTTGTGGTCGGCTGGTCGATAACAAATAGGGCGCCAGAAGCTTTTGGGTGGTACAACAGAACTCATTATAGTTTCCTTTGCATGGTAACATGTTCTTAAGTCACATATAAATACAGGCTGTTGTACCATTTTACATTTTCCTCCTGCATAAACATACAATACTCTTGTCATGTATAGTTCACTAGACAGCACTTCTCCCATTATACAGGAATGACTCTTGGTAACATTCCCTCTCTGTCTATAAGAATGACTCCTGTTAACATTCGCTCTCTCTTTTATAGGAATAGCACGTTAACATTCCCTGTGACTCTGTATAAGAACGGCTCCTGTTAACATTCCCTGTTTGAATGAGTCTGTGCATGGACTATGGAAATCAGGGCCCCCCTATTGTATGATAGTTCCCTTTAACTTCATGTATAATCCTGGTTTGTTCTAATCTTTGCTTGCCACTATTCATCCTTGCTGGGGAACTTTCACTTCCTCAGCGATACTTGACCCTGACTTCCCCTGTTGGAGTATTCAGTATTGAAACATAGGGATCTGATTACCAGGCAGATCCCCTGCCATCCTGAGGCCTTTTATGCCTTGTTCTCTGCGGTATGTCCGCATTCCTGGTCTGTGAGATAGGCTTCTCTCTCTGGGCCATAATATAGGACCCCGACTACTTGGGTACTGTCCCTGACTGAAACATAATAAAGGGAGGCCTGACCTACACTATACTTGGGGAAGCACATGTCCTACCTCTACTCTCCAAGGTCCCACACCTCCTGCCATGCTGACTTCTAGCACGCCTGGTACCTGAACCTCCCAGCAGCCTCTCTTGATTTATAAATCCCTTATGACACAGCACTACTGGGCAGGGCTAGCATCTCCTCTCTACTTAATCCCTGGCATTACTTCTAGTAAGCCCCACAGGGGGAGATGATGGGGGGGGGGGGGGGTTACATCTATCTTTTAACTTGATTTATAATCTCTCCCCAGTCCTCTGTGCCAATAATAATTTTTCATTCTTTGGGTTTAATTGGATTTATTTTTTTGACCATTTAGTTTTATCTTATTGGATATATATGAACACACACACACACACACACACACACACACACTAACTTTTTCTTCAAGGCTATATTTGAGTGGAGAAAATTCCTTTAACTAGGCGCAGGTCCACTTTTCTCTGTTGCGAATGTAATAACTAAACAAAAAAGTTAGTTATTTTTTCCAAAAAGCTGTATTATATACTGTACATAAAACATCCCTTTAAATATTTTGTTAGATTGCTAGGTTATATGACAAAAACACCCCAGACAACCATCGCCAACAGAACTTTTTTTTTCCAGCTCATGAAAAATAGTGCAAGGTGTTCAAGCATAAGCCACAAAAACACAAGAATCACAGCTTGATATTTGTACCAAACAAGTCACACTCATTTGCCCAGAGACGACACACTGCAAAGAAGCAAAGACAGCAAATGGAATATATTATTAGTCAGAATATGCCCGAATACGTTTCTGATTAAATTGTAATGCTGCTAAAGGTGCCCATGAGTGCAGTTTATAGATACCAACAAAATGTTGTGTAAAACACAAATTAAAATACTGTGTCACATTTGTATTTTGTAAAGAAAAAAAAAGATCAAATTTAAAAAAACATACCTGACCCGCTATGGACTTCACCAAGTAGTAAAGAAAATCTTTTCTTCTTATTGAGCTGTTAACAGTTGTTAAATGTTCAGTTGTAAACCACAAACACTTTAGGTCACTTGTGCTCTCTTGCTTTTTCTCAACATGACACCAAGCTTTAGTTCCAATGTGACCAGAAGGGAAAGTATTAACGATTGCTTTTGTTCCCGTATAAACAGACTTTTTCACTTCTTTATAATTTTTACAAAACCTTCGGATCAGTAAAGTTGAGCGGTCCTTTTTGTTTCTTGAAAAATCACTCTCTGTTCCGCCTTCACAGCTTCTGCTGAATTCTTCGACACGGCTTTGTAATGGTTTAGAGGACATGGTGCAAGGGACAGTCTGCCCATAGACACGGTTTCCTGAAAGCAACAGTGGTTTTTCCACTTTTGAAGTTGATTTAATATTCAAACGACAACATTGTTCACAATTGAGAACTGGTTTTTCATCCTCCCCACTACAACTCTCAGAGAGCTGCTCATTTAACTTACAAGAACACTCTGCATAGTTATCACTGTTATTTTTTCTTCCGGTCGGTAAACCATTGCCCAAAATAAAGCCGTCATTTGTGGTATATAAAGTATTTGATAGTGTCTTCTCAGTTGAACAGCTCACACGCAATGCTGGAATGTGACCGACAGCATCTGTGCAATGATCATTCACTATTAACGGACTCTTCAAAGCCACCCTGTCCATTGAAGATCTATCCATTTTAAAATTAATTTCTGTCAACATAGCAGGAATTCTAGGCTCTACGCTCCCTTTTAGAGGATCATATGACTTACACAACTGATTAATACGTAAATTGGCTGTGCATGCTCGTTCTAAGATTTTGCAATTAATGTTGAGATATTCAACTGAATGTGGTATGCAAGCACTTCTTTCTAAGACATCTCTGCTGCCAACATTTTCTCTGTTTTCTTCTTTACTTGCTAACGAAAAGGTCTTGGTCACCGAGTTCTGAAGACCGTGCCCCTTTAGCCTGCCCAAGTATGAAACTGTATCACTTTTCTCTTGTTCTCTTCCCATAGTATGTCTTTTTATAACTCCAGAATCCAAAGAATTTTCATCAGTAGCTGACAGAGTAGATATCACTTTCCCCTCTATTAGTGGTAAAACAGAAGCAGCCATATCCTCCGAGGTCATCTTGACACCCAGTCTTCAGCTTTTTGCTCCGATTGTCACAGATCACATTTAGAATCTACGATGTGTCAGTAGAAATTGACATTCCTCTAAAAATACAGCACCGCATGGTAAACATTTCTTTAGAAGCAGATGTCTCCAGAATGCTATAAACTTTTTTGTCCAGTTGTAAAAACAGTATTGTACTGGTCACAAATTATGCCTTTTCCAAGTAAAACTTCATCCAGCTCTTCACTCCTGTGACGTATGTGCAGTGTTTTGCGATTATATTTTTGATAAAAGTTGCATATCATGTAAAAGTCGGTTTCATTCCAGGAGACGTTATTGCCACAGTGGGATACATGAAATAACATTTCTGTGAAAACAAGAAAGGCAAATTAGACATAAGTGCAATATAACTAAACTACTGCTGCAAACAATACTTTATTCATTAGTAGTTCTGCAAAGTCAGTATAGAATAGAGGGTATAGTTATCAACTAAGTAGCTTGCTACAAGAAGATTTCATCATTCAATGGGGTTGTTTAAATACTTATAATTTTTCAATATAACAATACAAGTATTTGTTTGATGTAAATTTCCTCTATTTCAAATGTCTTTTGCCAAGATCATGGGTTCTATTCAAGCACCGTTTCCAAAGAAACAAAAATTATACACAGAAGCTCGCCTCGACGACATCACATGATATGGAAGGTGTTTGTACGTAACTTACAGTACAACAATACCATTGAATCTAATGGAAAGTGTGATGTTCTGAGATATGACCAGGTATCTTGAGGTACCCGCTATATCTGAACATGAATAGTGTGGATTTTTTAATTTTTTTAACAAAAATAAAAAGTATGGAGTGTAGATTACCTGGAATATCATTTGCTGAACCAAAAGAATTCATAAATAAAATTATACTAGGCACTCTCACGTGTGTGTGAAATATATATATATATATATATATATATATATATATATATACATATACATACATACATACATACAACAGGTATTACCAGATCTTCATCCGGAAAGAAGAGACAGCACTTGTTGTGCTGTCTCTTCTTTCCGGATAAAGATCTGGTAATACCTGGTTGTTTCAATATCGCATATGGGATAAGCATCAGCTCTTCATTGTTTACAGAGTGCCTGCTGCCTTGTTACACACACACACACACACACACACACACACACACACACACACACACACACACACACACACACACACACACACACACACACACACACACACACACACACACACACACACACACACACACACACAGCTCAATAAACTCTCTGCCCAGGACATACTTGAAAACGAGAGGTATCTCTCAATGTATTACTTCCTGGTAAAACATTTTTATAAATAAATAAATAAAATAAATGCATTGTGGCCGCTGTCGACTGCTTACCTGCGGCGGGGTCCTGACGGCGTCTCCCGGTCTTCTCCGTCGTGATCTTTAAAATCATGTTTTTCTCCTGCAGCACTATTCAAAAAGGCCGTGCGGCCTCATATGATGCCGTGCGGCCATTCTGAATAGTGCTGCAGGAGAAAAACATGATTTTAAAGGCGACAAGACAGCAGAAGGCCGGGAGACGCCGTCAGGACCCCGCCGCAGGTAAGTGCCGAGGGGGGGTGGAGGGGGTAAGTGGGTTTTAGCCCAGCTTGTCGGGGTGCGTGTATAATATAATACACACACACACACACACACAAACACACACACGTGATTTTTGATGCTGATAACTTGTGTATACCAATGAACAACTCTCGTCTGATCAGAGAAAAATATCACAACTTGCAATGACCTTACAACAAATGCCCCAAACTGCCCTCCCAAAAAATACATGCAACTAGCTTCTTCAGTACTAAAGAATCAGCTATTTGTTGCATGTTCCTAGTCTCTCCACCACTGATGCGTTTGGAACATTAAAGGACACTGAAATACTGATAGTTAGAAAAATAAAACGTCATGTGGCCTTTATCAGTGGGAACTGATAATATTGTTGTGTGTCAACGGTTAACCTTCCAAGTCTCCAGAACAAATAATGTGTAATCTAACCCACTCTGATTTTTTTTTTTTCCTTTAGAAAAATGAAACTTTTTTTTACTTTTACTTAGTATTTTATAATATAGAATAAAGAGAGCGAAAAGGTACAGAAAGAAAAAAGGGAGGGGGAATGGCAGGCAGCATAAGTGTGTTTCTACATGTGCAATACGTGTGATATGGCTTGGTCTGCTGCTTTAGCAGTAAATCAAGTATCTGTGTTGGCCAAAATTGTAAGTCAATACAGGTCACCAAACATGAACACATTCTCAAAATACATTTTAAAATTTATTTCAGACCATATCCTCACAAGATCTTAATTTTGAGCTGTTTTCGCTGCAGGAATCAAACAAACTGTAGATGTATTTAAATAAAATATTTATGTAAAAACAAACGCATTGGGGGGGGGGGGGGGGGAGATTTAGGGAGCCATCACTAACATGTCTTCTTTAACACCATCCTCATTACCATCACAGAAAAGAAGAGAATATATGTTAAAGATGCAGTCTTAAAAAATATATCAGAAGCTTTCACCGTTTTTTTTATTTTATTTACTGAATGAATAGATTACGTCGTGGCCTCTCCTTGCCCCACCTCACCACGTGCAGTTTCGGAATGGGGTGCAGCAGTGGATGAAGTAGTGATCCAAACTGTATTTTCCAAAAAAATTTTTACAAGACTTGCTCATACAGATCAAGCATACAAGCAAAAATCAGATGTTATAAATAAAATAGAAAATGTTTGTGTTCAGTTGCACAGCTAGAAATAAAACTACACACATGGACAAGAGGCCTTACACTGAAAAAAGCAGGAGTAAAATGCACAGATTCACCTAATGCAACACCACATGGAAGACCTTGAAAACATTGGGATAAAAAAAAATATAACAGGAGGAATTCCCAAGAATGCTGAATATCAAGATTTGGACATTGACATAGCCGATTTATGGAAATTTACGGAGATTAGACCCGCTCCTTTTGAAAGGATATGGAAAATGGACACGCGTTTGAACGCTCCATTGCTTCCTACCCCGTTTCTAAAGAAGACGGTAGTCTTCTCATCTTCTCTATAACCTGCACTCTCAACCCTATCCCTTCACATCTCCTCAGCTCACTCTCCACCAAAATTACTCATACACGTCCTCATCTCTTCAAACTCTCTCAGCACAAGCTCAATTCTATCAACCCTCAAGCATGCTTTAGTAACACCCATCCTGAAGAAACCTTCTCCTCGATCCTACCTCATATTTCAGCTACCATCCTCTCTCCTTTCTGCCATTTGCATCCAAATTTCATGAGCAACCTATAACCACATGCTGGACTTATGCTCTTCTAACTCTAATCCAGCAGCCTGGATTCTGCCCTAACCACTCCACTGAGGCGCTCCCAACAAAAAAAAGTCACCAATGCTCTCTAAGGCAAAACAACAAGGGAAGTTCTTTTTAATCATTCTATTGGACCCTTCTACTCCTTCACACCCCTCAATTATATTGGTCTGCGGGAAACTGCCATCTGGTTTACTTCTTTCCTATCTGATCGCTCTCTGTGTCTCCTATGCATGCAATCTACTCTTCACTCCAACGCACAGTTGGCATAACCCAAAGCTCTGTTCTAGGACCACTACTCATTCAGGTATACCTCTTCCCTTGGAAATTGAATAGTCATTCGATTTTCACTGCCAACATCATACTCTTGATTCGGAAAATCTCCTCACCTCTCCCCTTCCCTCCAGTCTCATTCAACCGGTTTTTGCCATCTCCACAGGCGTGTCCCTTCACCATCCAAGGGATGGTTTCGTCACCGGATGTCTCGTCGCCAAACAGAACTTATTTTTCATCCTTACTCCACACCTGTACCTGATTAATCACTTGCAATAAAACATTCCACTATCCACCCGATACCGCAAATCAGATGCTTAGCTGTAATTGCCGATTCCTTCCTTTCATGCCGCATATTCACTACTTCACCAAATCCTGACATTTTCACCTCTGGAATATCGCTAAAATAAGATCTTCATCGCTGTACAATCCACCCAAATTTGTATTCACTCACTCCTATACTGACGACTATTGCAACCAGCTTCTAGTTGGTCTCCACTCTGCCATCTCTACCTTCTTCATTCAAATTGAATGTCTTTGAAATGAGTCTTTTTTGGGGAATTTGCAGGCAGGCTGCATACAGCCTGGGTTATTGCATGCCTGGCATGGTGGCAGCTCATGGGTGTGCCACTGTGCCAATCAATTGGTTTATTTGCATTTTTTGGATTTAAATTGAGTGTGTTTGAAATTTGAAGCTTGTTTTTGAGATTGCCAGTCAATATGCAACCTGCCATAGTGGCAGCTCATGCCCTCAGGGCATAGGTGTGCCACTCAATTGGTTTATTTGCTTTTTTGGATTTAAAGTAAATGGGTTTTTAATTTGAGGCTTGTTTTGGGGATTTGCAGACAGGCTGCATACAGTATTGACTGGCATAGTGGCAGTCAATACTGTACCACATGGGTGTGGTACTGTGACTATCAATGGGTGGGGGTATGTGCCCTGGGGAGGGTGGTTAGGTCTCCCGAATGTGTAGCTGGAAGCGGGCTAACCCCTTAATTACCTTAGTGGTTACAAACCAGTAGTTATTTTTTTTTTTGGTGGTGCCAACTGAAGAAGAGGCAGATGAGGAGGACGAGGGTGGCCTTCATCCTGGAAGGGGTAAGTAGAACTTTAATTTACTACTGTATATGCTGGCTGGTTAATGTGTTCTGATGGATAAAGTAAGGGTTGACCCCTGTAGCTAGAGCTCCAGAGTAATAGCATAAGAAAAAAAGTCAGTATCATAGTCTCACAGACATATAAATAATCCCGGTCCAGGTGATTTAAGGAATAACGCCACGGAGATTAAATGCTGTATACCAACTAACAAACAGGCAGGGGGTGAATATAGCAGGAGAAGGAAACGGAATAAAGTGACTTCTTATTATGAGATGCTTTTTATTCCCCCACATTTTGTTGTGTTAATGCTTATATATTATATACCTATTAGCGTGTGTACAGTATATGTATGTGTGTGGGGGTGTAAAATTCATGCATGTGTTGCGGCTCTCTAAATATTTTGGGGAAAGACATTTTTTTATAAAATGGCTCTTCTTCCTTGAGATGTTGCAGACTCCTGTGCTAAGGTAATGAAGCTGCTTTTGTTTAAATCCCCCAATCACGTGGGCCGTGACGCACGAGAATTAAAACATGGCCGCCGGGATACCGGCACCCCATAACGGGGCCTGTAACTCGGGAAGTAGAGGGTCTCCGGACCTGAAATCAATGCGGTTCAGCTCCGGAGACCCCCTGCTACAATACTGTAATATTAAAATTAAATGAGAGGCCCCATTCAGTCTCTCTCTTACTGCGCGTCTCTTACAGACAGGTAGACCCCGGTAGGATTCACACAGCAGGGACCCCGCTGTGTTAATCCGATGGGCCATCATAGTCTGCTTCAGTCCCCCACTCGAGATATTGCGGCATAGTGCAGTTTTCATCTTGTGATGTGGTCGAATGTTGGTGGCTGCATCTAAATCTTTGTAGATGTAAAGGATACATTTGTAGCCTAGTATGTTTCAATGGCGAAAACGATAAATACACCAAAAAGTTTACATGGGTAAATTGTTACTGTACTGTATTTAAAATAAAAAGTATTAATCCCTGAAAACAGAGCTTTAATTTTCAATTAATGCCTTGGCTGGAGGACTATTATTAACACCGTCGGGAAATTAATTACCAGGTAATGTTTATTCCTGAAGGTATTATTACTTTTCTATGCTAAATCTGTGATGTTTTATTTACGTTTTTAACGTACATATACAGAGACCGAGCCAGGTGAATACATAAAGATAAAAACCTATTAAGAGGGGTATGTCTGATTGTCCAGACACTAGGGTTCAGATTATTTCAAATAAAAGGCTAAAGATTAGCACCCTCTATTGCAGCGATGCGCAAACTGGGGGGCGGAAGATTTATCTGGGGGGCCGCAGAGTTTGCGCACCCCTGCTCCAGTGAATCTGAGCCTTTAATTTAAAATTGACAAAACTAAACCAATACTTTTTTTCTGAGTTAGTGCAATATCCAATTAGCAAAATATATTTTATAGCGGTCTTTATTTTGCCTATATATATTTGACAGATATATACCAAATGAGTGTGTTAACCTGTAACACAATGTTTCAAATAGCCTTGGGAGTAGTATCAAATCAGACTACATTATCTAGTATCTACAGTTAAAGCCACAAAGCGTGCAAAATCCAATGCTTTTTTTGTATTAATTTTTTTTAATGTTAAAGAAAAGGGTCTGCATTTATTTATTTTTTTACCCCTGCCATTTCAAATGTTTTTTTGTTTTTTTTATACTGATCCTTTGGTTGCTATAGCAGCCATTTAGAAAGTCATATCCACTTCCTCTTTTAAAACAGGCTCTCTCACACACCTTTTTTAGCTTTGCCCTTTGGTAGCAAAGTATCAGAAACAGATCTTTTGCTGTGTTCCAAACAGCAGACTGTCTATTGCTCTGAAAGCTGTAACAATTTGTTACATTTCGTAATATAATACAGGAGGGCCCCGGGCATGCTTCAGGTTCAGTTTTAAGGGCCCGCCGCAAAGCAAAAATCACTGGAAAGCGGAACCGGTGACTTTCGGCATGTGCGCATGCGCAAAACTGGCAATTCCCCCCTTCTGCGCATGCGCAATCTCCATTTGGTGCACGCAATCTTCGTTCTGCGCATACGCACTCTCTGCAACCGCCCGTTCCGCGCATGCGCGATCTCGGACTTCCCCATTCTGTGCATGCGCAGACATGGCGGCCCCCTTCTCGGTACCGCCGTATCAGTGGATTGCCGAAAAGCGGGGCCTTGCTGTATTACAGATCTGCTGCAGCATTTCACAGACTGCAACACAAAGTTATAAAGCGGCCATTTTGTTAGGCACACAATCAGGATTTTTACAGGAGCACCACGATTGCCAGCTTAGGTAAGAATGTAGAATTATACATTCTCACAGGCTTTACATATTTAAAAAAAAAAAAAAAAAGCAGGAGGAGGGGAAATGTAGTATTGCTACTTTAATACTGAAAAGCTAGTTACAATATATAGTGAAAAATCTTAGTGTCATTTTGTTGAGAAGGACCTGCCCTACATTCTTTATATTTCACCATTTGTTAGGCAGTAAAAACTGTCAACGAAGCTTTCCGGATATCCTCTCCTGCAATGTGCAACCCATCTGTCTTTTGTCATCAGGAAAAATGATATATATCTTGGCAGGGCATAACAGGCCACACAACAGCAATGTTATGCTGGAAAATGTTCTTTATTATGGGGACTTTATATTTTAGACACTTTTTAAAAGGTGTAGTCATAGTTATGTTTCTAGGGTAAACACAAACAGGAGACCCATTCCCATAAACATAATTCTCATGAGTTATTATAATAAAAATAACCAGTTGAGAATTTATTTTAACAATACTGTGCCTTTTCAATTCCTCAGCTCTCATTGCATGTGGCAATTTTAATCTCATGATGAAAACCTCTTTAGGCAAATCTATAATAGCACAAAATTTCCGCTTCAATCCAGACACAAAATTAGCAAACGCTTTTGGAAAACTTGTTGGTTCCTTATCTGCTGGACTCTTGGAGAATCCTACATTGTCAAGACAGGAACTAAACTTTTTTTTCTCAGCTCCTCACTCATACTCAAGGACAGGGGTGTGCAAAGTGGGGGGCGCACCCCGTGATTTTCTGGGGGGGGACGGGACAGCTGTTACTTAGGACTTCCCCGAAGGCATTTAAAATAAATGCCGGGGATCGCGTGAGGCCTCTGTAAATTTACTTACCTTCCAGCGACGCATCGCCATGGCAACCCGGAGTCAAATGACACAGTGGTGTCACGTGACATCCCATGACCCCGCAAACTCATTTGACGCTGGAGCCATGAGGGGGGGGTGGGGGGGAGGGGGAGCGAGCCAGAGGGGAGAGGAGACAGGGGGCGCAAGAAGGAACCTTTACAAACCTACGTAAGTACCAGCACTCACTGTCTAATAGCTAAATGATGAAAACAGATGTAATGCAGAAAATACATTTAATAATAAAACAAACCAGAAATAAATCAAATGTGTTTGCAGAAACCAGTGTCACAAATGGGCATGTCACAAAGTGAGGGGTGGGGGGGGGGGAAAGGAAAAGGGGAAAAAAACATGAAACACAAGGAATATACACAAAAAACGGAGACGTAAAGTATGCCAAGGGGGCGACGTTTCGAGGGACTCCACACGAGCACGAGGAGCAGAGCCAGAGGGTTTGATTACTGTTTTCATTTGCTATTCCCATCAACCTTTTATTGACTGTTGTGGACTCCTGGTGCTTTTTTGCAAGCTGTGTTCAGCCTTTACTGTACTATTGCCAACAGTGTCTTGTGGTACTTGAATTACTGGCATTGACTTTAGTGGATTCTTGCTGCCCTGCTATTAGCTGTATTTAGCCTACACTGTATGTTTGCTATCTATTTTCAGGGGTGTCTGATTTGACCAGTTATAGGGGAAGGGAGGATTAGGGAAGTACCTCTGGGACCTTTTGGACCAGGGGGAATGGGCCAGATGAAGAGGTAGTCCCTCGAAACGTCGCCCCCCTAGCATACTTTCCGTTCTCGTTTTTTTGTGAATATTCCTTGTGTTTCATGTTTTTTTCCCCTTTTCTTTCCCCCCCCCCCTCACTTTGTGACATGCCCATTTATGACACTGGTTTCTGCAAACACATTTGATTTATTTCTGGTTTGTTTTATTATTAAATGTATTTTCTGCATTACAACTGTTTTCATCATTTAGCTATTAGACAGTGAGTGCTGGTACTTACGTAGATTTGTTAGTACTATACAGGGGAATAAGGGTCCCCTTTTGTTCCGTGCACCCTGCAATTGCTTAAATTTAACACTATCAGTGTGTTGTCTATCATCCCCTTTTACCCTTACATGAAGGAAACTGTGTGCACCCCGGCTCTAGGATAAACTACATTTATATAGATTCACATGTACTCGCATTTCTTAAGAAAGCAAAACTTTGGTCTCATATCACACCCCTCACGTGGCCGCCACGTGCACTATCCTGGTCAGCCACCCACACACATCTTCAGCTGCCCGCCCGCGCACATCTTCTTGGCCACCCGCACACAGCGTCTGCCAGACCGTCTGCCAGACCACGCATCCAGTTTTCGCCACACGCTGCCTGCGCCCCCCTAAATAATCTTGCGCCTCCTTGCCCCCCCAGTTTGCGCACCACTGCATTCAATCACACACACACCCAATCACAACACACACACCCAATCACAACACACACAACCAATCACAACACACACACCCAATCACAACACACACACCAAATCACAACACACTTTCTCAATCAATCACCACACACACACAATCAATCACCACACACATACACACACCATCACCACACACACTCACACACACACAAACCAACACCACACACACCATCACCATACACACACCATCACCATACACACATCATCACCACACACACACTCAATCACAACATACAGAGACAACACACACACACAATCATAAATCACACAATTTCACCTGGGCGGGGGGGTGACATGCTCCAATCCCCCAACCCCCCATGCTGCTGAAACCTGGTGCGGGAAGCAGACAGGAAGAGGGCTTGTCTGTGTGCAGAGAGAAGCCCCGCCCCCGGTGCAAGACACAGAGAAGCAGCCTCAGCACGGAGCTTCTGGCCGCCCATGCACAGCTCTGCCCGCCCCCAGGTTTCCCCGCACGCAGCCCGCGCCCCCCCCCCTAAATAATCTTGCTCCCCCCAAGGGGGCGCCCCCCGCTGCTCTACATAATACATGTAACTATACCTGTAAGGAGTCCATAAAATACTTAGGCATCCATATATCTAGAAATTACTCAACACTTTGTAAAATGAATTCCCCCCTCTCACTTTCTCTGCACAATTTGGTTAAAGATCTGAATTCTTGGATTCATTTATAATTTTATATTGTGTGGTTTGGTCCTTTAGCTTCAGTAACAAAAATAATATCCTGCCACGTATTCTGTATCTATTTCAAACCCTCCCCCACACAGTCTATGTTTAAAAAACTTCAGATACAAATTAATACATTTTATTTGGAATAACAAAAAAACTGGGAAAATCAATGTCTGCCCTTTGTTAATCTCAAAGCAATGGCGGCCTAGCCCTGCCTAACTTTCAGTTATATTACTACGCAGCCCAAATTAGTCAATGAATCAATGGACAAGACTAAAATATGGTGGGTTTAAATTAAGAATGATCTCATACTGTATTTCTGACCTCCTCTGGCTACCTAAACTTACTAGCATTAGAGAAGCATTGTCCCTTCCCACATTAACTAACTCTCTGTATATCTGGGATAAATGGAAGACCAAGATTATCTTTCCAGGTTCCCTCCCCCCCCTACTGCCTCTATTTAATAATCCTCATTTTCAGAAGGTTTCTGATGTGAGAAATTGGAAGAACCATAATATTAGCAAACATTTTTTTTTAGATATCCCCAATTATACAACTTTGAGAGACCTGCCAATCTCCCAGATAATAACCTAAAGAATTGCACTACTTTTGAGCTCCTATGCCAGAAATGCTCTAATATTATCCTAATCCACAGGTCAAACTTCCATATATGTTAAAATAGTTCCTAGCTCCTGCTCAAGAGGGTGCGATTACCCAGGTACAATGATTCATATATGGTGGGTATGGCCAGTAATTACTTAAACATGTTTAATTATTTTGAGAACATGATGCCAAGTCTTAAATGTTGAGGTGCCGTGGCCTTACTTAATCGCCCGATTGCAGGTCTCTCTAATAATGCCTCCGAAATTATGCCCCACATACTGACTGCTACTATATGTTCCATTGCTAGATGCTGGAAACAATTGAAACGTTCCTCCAATAAAATAATACCACAAAAACAAACTTGACACTAAATATGAAAAGGCGGCAGCCTTCACAAGACTTATGAGAATTATGGTGAAGCCTGGACCCAATGGCAATGTTCTAAATGTGAGACTTCGATTAAACTGTTTTGCTTAAAAATTCTAGGTCTCAGTATTAAGTCCGTGGCCTGATCTTGTTAGATTTTATTACCTGGTACTACTATGTTATGACTGGCTTTATTCCTCAAAACTTATACAGGAGAACTAGCTTTAACTCTATGTGTTTTGCAACTATTGTTTGATGTTTATTGTATAAAACCTGACCTCCCCACCCCCATGTTTTTTGCTCTGTGTCCCTCTCCTCGTGCTGTAAAATAGAAGGGGATATCCTACATATGCATAGGATTTCCAGAAAACAATATGTGCCCCTCGACCCTCTATTCCCCTTCCCCATCTCTTCCCCCCCCCCCCCCCATGTCCCTTGACCATTGTGATGGTAGAGGGTAGCCAGTCTTCATAATAAAGGTGAATCCCGACTGGTTACACCATAAGTCAGGGACACTGTAATGTATACCTAAAACCTGTCCTGTTATGTGTTGGACCATTTCCCCTTATGCAATACACATGGGATGCGGGAGTGGGAGTTTCAAGGGGGATATTTGGATCAAAATGTGTTTAGATTTTGTGTAGGAGTTCAGGGGATAAAGTTACCGGTAGTCCAGTAATTCTCCCCGACGTGCAGGCAGGATCTGCGAGGTGAATTACACCGGGACTACACAGTGTCCCCCAGAGTATCACAGACGAAATTCCCCCATAAGTATAAGGTTTTCACCAAGTTATACATTTAATAAAACAATGTAATATGTTTTATACTGTATGTATTAATCTCTATACAGTCAGCCCAGGTATCTACATAGGTACCGGGATGTCTGCATAGAGATCGTGGATCAAAGGGGAGAAGGTAAGTCCAGAGGTGTCGGAAGAGTTTGGTGAGCGGGGAAAGGAAGAGTACTGGGTCTGGAGAACAAGGGCTTCCCGCAGGGTATCACAATTTCTCAAACAATCCAGGGGGAGCATGTAAGGGAAAAAAGAAACAAAAGAACACACAAATAAGTGCAGATGTACGGAAAATTAATTAATAAAGCACGTGATGGTTTCTTGGCTCGTATGTCTTGTCTACTCACAGGATATCAGTGGATAAAAAGCAGTTTGCAAAAAGGGCTGCTAACCAAGTGGAATGTGTGTAGTCAGGATCTCCCCTCAAAGGCTCAATCAGCGATGGGATGAAGTATATGTAGGATGAGAGAAAGAGCTACATAGTGCGATCAGTGTGACGGTAGCTTTGAGACAGGCTACTAATAATACACCACCAAGAATATAACTGGGTTGAACTGGACGAGACTTAGATATGATAAAATATAATTTATTCCTTGAAAAAAGGTGAACACACGAGATATACAAATAACAGACAAAATATGGACACTTACTTAAAGGTTAGGACAAGAAAAGCCATCAGGATACAGGATGGGCCATTTCTTCCATAATTCAGGTTCAGATGTTGGCATCACAGCAATACATGCAGATCATGAAGAACATGAAGGACATTGAGTAAGGGGTGAGTCTGACATATATACCATTTCCACCCTTCTCTTACACTCAAGGCGCCGAGCTGTCTAGCACAAATCTCTTTGAAGCAGATTTTGGCTTCCATTGTAAGTGTGAAGTATCACACTTAAAAACACTCAGCCCCTTTGTTCTTGCCCCCAGTATAAACAATTAGGGCAGTTACCTTTTGATCACCGGGCTATGTTAATTCTTGCAGGATGCTCTTCCTGCCTTATTTAACATAACAGATGGAGTTCTGCATTTTTAGAGCAGACCCAAACCCCATATACATTTTAATACCTACACATATTAAAATACCCGGTTCTGGTAGGTCCAGCGGGTCCACACTTTCCAGACCTTAATGCCGGAAGTGGTACACTATAGGGTCCAAATTTCAGCCCACTATGACCTTCGGAACCGGAGTTATACAAATATACCATAAACCGTTTCATATTTTATTATAAAAATCTCCGCTAAAAAGATATCTCAGCGTTTCACTAAATCCCCATTGAAAACAACGGGCTCCGCCGCCATGGGTTTCAATGGAGCAACTCCGCCGTTGTAGTCAATGGAGTTTCCCGCCATAGACTTTCAATGGGGAAACCGCCGCCATTGAAGTCTATGAGAAAATCCACAAATCTTTACCTTCGTCCACACTCCGTCTGGTTGGTCTGAGGGGGCTGGGAAGGGGCATGCATTAAAGTCGGAACCTTGGCTATATGCCACCCAAATCCCATCCCTCTGGTCATTCCAGAACCGGAGATATGGACTTACACATTTCAACATTTTACACTTAGTCATTTTTTCGCCATGCGGCTTTTCCCCATTGGAATCAATGGCCGCCGCCGCCATTGACAATGCATGGCGCCCGCCGCCATTAGATTCAATGGTGCGACCCTCCTTCTCCGCTCGACCACTTAAGGGGGTCCCTCATTCCTGGACCCGGTGTGGATCGTGTGTGGGGGTTCCTAGGGGCTAGGGGCAAAAATAATTTTATTCCCATGGGCCCTAGAACCCAAGATTCCCACGCCAATTGTCGTTGAACTTGACCAAAGTGATTAAATTCTTTTAAAAGACATTGTATCCGCTTTTGCGGTCTGCGGTTTGGATGGCTGCTAACCTGTTCCTCGAGGCCGGCGTTGAGGAATCTCCATTGAAGTCAATGAGCCAATTGACTTACAATGGGAAACCGCCGCTCCTCCTCTCGGACGCCACCTGCTGGTCGTCGCTGGAAAACAGGTCCAAAACCGCTACTTCTGCCATTAGAAAGCATGGAGGCTCAATGGCGACCTATGGACGGCTGCAAAATGGAGCCTGAAAAGGCGGGAAAATTACACAAAGGTCTATAATCACTATTTTAACATTAACCCTTTCCCTCCCGCATCAACCCTAGTGTATGTGTGAGTGCAAACACCAGGATAACACAATACATTTACACAGGGGAATAAACATTTGGATATTGAAGCAAGGCAAAACACCTTACTGGACCTCAGTCCAGTTAACCCCTTGCTTCCCTGATGAGAGTAGAGGGTGGCCAAATGGGGGTGTAACCCCTTTAATCCCGGGCCAAATCCTCTCTATCATGACAATCAGACTGATATAAATTTCTTTATGTAAAAAGGTATAAAAATGCGCACTTACAATGTGCCAATATAAAATAAGCATGTATCACTCAGTTAGTGAAACTGAAGGTTCGCCGTACTGCTCACCACCTCCCCTGATTTTTTCAAGCTTCCACCGCTCGGGATCAGAGATTGGAACTTCCTTCCTTGCGCCCGTCGGAGCATGTGACGTCACGGCTGCAGGGCGGGTGAACTACAAATCGCCTCCAAGATCAAAAAAGGTCCACTCAACGCATTTCGCCCAGTTGACAGGAACTGTATTCGGCTTCATTCCTGACTGGGCGAAGCAGCAAAAGTTTGCGCTCCCCTGGACTATAACGGGACTGGCTGATCAGAGAACCAAACGATTTCAGGCTTAGGTCGGTGAGGCGCTGGCGGGCTTTTCAAAGGTGCTCTGTTGTGAATAGCAGAGCAACCGGCTTCGTTTTTAGCCTGTAGAAGACTGCATAGCTGAGACTAAGTCCTGCATTTTGCAGCCAAGTTCTATTTTCTGCTTTGCTCGCGGTTAAGGGATATAGGCTGGTATCTTCCAGGAGGAAGGTACTGTGACGTTTCTGGACCAGGAACAGACAAGGTAAGCCTTCTGAGGCAGGCGCCCTGCACCTAGCTAGGCTAGTGTCTCCCCCAGACCCCCAGCAAGTGTATATTTTCTGTATTTTGTGTAATATCTGTATGTCTGCTGGTCTCACTAGAATAAACCTCATTTTATTCCACTACCTTGTTTTCCCTAGTGAATTATCCCAGTAGGTAAAGGTGTTAAAAGTTCTGGTTTCCCATGATAACCGTCTTTCTCTCCGCCCCTCCCCCTTCCCCCCCCCCCCCCATGTCCCTTAACCCTATCCCTCTTAACCCCCAACTTCCCAATGTCGATTAACCCCTCCATCCAGAGGTGTTAATGTTGCGTATGGAGAACAAGAAAGGCCTTTACTGTCATTTTAGTTCATCTATTGTAAATTTAAAAAATATTTGTAAAATATACTAATACGTAATACATCAAACTGGGAAGAGACCCAAGTATCTCTCTAATAGTGTGCACACCAAGTAGTAATAGTGAGTACAAAAAGTGCTAGTAGAATGGAAGTGAATAAAACGTAACATTTACTGTGAACAATTAAAATGATAATACAACTAAATTAAAATGGAGCAACTAAAATGAGAATGGAGGGGAGGAATTGTCAGCTATATTTATACATGATACGAGGTAGTCAAATCTGGAAATCCCAGTATCCACTTAGTAAATTAATGAGTGCTGCCTATAGTAAATAGGCTTACCAACAATACACTCTAACAATCTAACAAGTGATTGATATTACAGAGTAACCGGAGATGGTAGCACAGTATTGGTAATAACCAAGTCTGGGACAATCCACTGAAACGAGCTGTATCAGAAGTGGTAACTTAAAGATAAATCTAATGCAGCCCAAGTACCTGATATAGTAAGACTTGTAGCCAATTAAAGTAGGAAGGCCACTAGACTACAGGTAACTAAACAATGAATTCCAGAAAGCAGCCCCCCTGTTTACAACAAAGGTGGTTGTAGTGAACACTGCTAGTAGCACAGAGAATAACAGTGCCAAAGTGATCTGATAAAAAGTGCGTGTTTCTTATCATAAAGATTTGAAGCATATGCATGCACCGCAAGTTGCACTGCAAATTGCACGGTAGCCCTGCAGCTAGCTGCCTCAAGACATTGCTTGGATAGCCAGACAGGTCTCACATCTCTGACAGACCCACTACAGCAAACCGCCATGATGTCACACTAAAAAAATATGTTCGTGTAACGTCAGACATCACGGAGGGTGGAGCTTAGGGTTACGGGTGTATGAGCTTCTCAGTGTGCTGTAGCGGATTATGAACCCTCTAAAAATCATGAATATACCACAAATTAAACTTAAACTACATTTTATTTTTTGTTATACAGTTAAGAGAATATGAGTATAATGTCTCTGTTTCCATATTTTTCCTTCATTTCTGTAAACCTAAAAAAAATATTAAACAGCCTGAAATAAAATTAAACTAAAATACATTTTGACACAACACCTAGATAAATGAGTCAAATTACATATTGCATACATGTCCTCTCCTTTCCTCTCAGAAATATGTTCCACCAAAATATAATTTAAAAAAAATTATTTATTTAAAATAAAACAAACAAAAAAAAAAAACCTGTTACGAAACACAGCTTGTGTAACATGCGAGAGTGAAAACAAATATTTAACAAGTGGGATCTCAGAAACACTACTGTGTGGTGTGAGATCTTTGCCCTACAAAACTAGATATTTCAAAGTGCAAGAGCCAAAGGAGTGCTTTGTGAAAGGACTACATCCATTCACTCATGTATGAGTCATTTTGCTTTCAACTCAGACCAGCCTACAGTGAAATTCCACATTTGCTATTGTAATAGCACAAAGCGCCTTCAACAAAAGTAGATTTAAAAAGTCATGCAATCTCAAATAAATAGTTGTGAATAAAATGAAAAAAAAAAAAATCGATGTTAGCAATGCAAATTACATATACAGATTGCACGGTTTTGAGGTGTGCCAAATTATTGAATAGATAATCATTGTCAGTGAATCCAATTTGATAAGCTGCACAAATGTTACAAAGTCTGACAGAGTTTTGTTTCAAAGAAAACCGTGTTACTATAACTCACTAGTTGAATGTAGGCTAAATCAGCAAACGAAAATGCTGTTCTGAAACCTCTATAGCCTTACAGAAAATTAGCCACAGCTGCTCATGTAGAGCGAAAAAATAAAATGGCCCTATAAATCGTGCATTTTCTAGCAATTCCCAAAAATGTACGACATAAGACCTTGATACAAAGTGAACCCCATGACTTTGCATATTACGCTGCAGCAGGCAGTCATTTATTGGCACATACAGCAATGAAAAGCACACTGCTGGTTAAAAAATAAAAAATAAAACAACATTGGTGCTTGCCTCAAAAAAAAAAATACAATAAAAATCATACCTTAAGCAAAAATTATCATCAACAATGACTGATAATTTATTCAAAGCATGTCCATTAGTAGATCAATATGGCATGTTGCAAAGGTAATGAGGTGAAAATGCACTCACACATGCAACTCTGCAGAATACTAATCCCAGACACTGAAAACTACTTAGGCTGTGATTATACCAAAAAGCATGCCCGGCGCAGCACCAAAACAAATAGTATGCATCCCTGCAAAGCGCTTATACCTACCGCGACGCTTGCTACTGCAATGCGGGCGACAGTTGAAGCGTTTTTCCAAAATGTGTCTTCTGGTTGCGACTGCCGCGTCTCGTGACGCAGCCGAACGATCAAAGAAAGAACAGATGATTTCAGCCTCGTCTCCCCTGCAGGGGCGCGCACAGAAGAATGTGCTTGTGCACATGGCGCTCTGCGACGTCGCAGATGTTATGTTACAGATGCGCGCATTGCAGAGCGCTGGTATAATCGCGCCCTTAGAACAAAGAGGAAGATACATTTCGGACCACAGGATTGACTGCGAAAACAAACACATGCATGAAGGGACAGTAGACCCCTGTCTCATTCTGCAGCAGAATGGATGAGGCAGTGGTTTCCTTTCAGGACTGGGAAAAGTTAATTTCCCCCATAAGGCTGCGGCCCCTCTGGCCGTGCACATGCTCCAGCACATGTCACCAGCTCTCCAAGCATGAGCGCCGGGTGTCCTGGCTATTTCGCAAGCGCGCCGGGGGGGAGGGGGGTCTGATAGGGCCGTTGCAGGCAAATTGAGCGCGCAGTAAAGTTTTAAAAAAATTGTTTACTCAAGCACCAAGCTTGAATGAGCGCGTGTGCCCGCTCACGAGCGCACCGCGTGAGCCGGGACTTACCCATATACATTTATGTAACTGAAAGCGGCAAGCACCGCATGCTCAGCGCCAGCGGGGCCGCAGCCTAAGTTTAATCATGACTTTGTTATCATAACAAGGTAGGTCGTAGATCTAGGTCTTCTACATTGAATATAAATTGTTGGTAGATACTGAATTTTAAACCCTCCAGTTAAGTATGTACAATTTGTTCACTATTTTAGGTTGCTTCACAGAATCCAGCACGTGAATGAAATCTGGTTAGGTACATCGTTTTAACACACTCTAGTGGTGGCATCTCTGTGATCTGATTCATTCCATTTGTAGAACAATACGCACAAATGTGGATAATGAGAAGGAGCGTCTCAGTGAGTAAAGGCACTGACCGGCACACAGTTTGAAGCAGGGGTCGGCTCCTTGTGACCTTGGGCAAGTCATTTTATCTCCCTGTGCCTCAGGCATTAAAAACATAGATTGCAAGCTCTACGGGGCAGGGAATGTGTCCGCAAAATGTCTCTGTAAAGCGCTATACAAGAACTATTATTAATGTCTAATAATTCTGATTGCATCAATAATGTGCTGTCTATGATTTATAATGAACCGCACATTGGACATTATTTACCAAAATTAGGCCTTTTTGTAAAAATTGAGGCCAATAAAAGCAGCCGTTCAAGCAGCTATTTTTTTATTTTATTTCCCTTTAATATGTGCATCAATTCAATCCGCACAATGAAAAGTAGCTAGCCAAAATGCAAATCGATCGGCGAAGATGCGACTTGGGGGTTCACCAAATAACTGCTGCAGAGGAGTATTGACTCAGTATCTGTCCCTTTGTAAATGGATGCTATAGAAAGAAAAAAGGCTTGTTACATTATAATACATTGAAAATGTTATTCAGAGTTGTTTAAAAAAAATGCTACAATAATTTGTTCATAGCACAGAGCTGATATAAAAATATAAATAAAAAAAACACACGTAGGACATTGCTTGATCTCAGGATCCCTAACGGGAACGGAAGTGTCCTCCTCTGCCTATCTATATCTAGAAATCTATATGAAAGGTAATGATGTGACACTAGGTCATGGGGCCCCTGGATTGCCAGAACCCTTCATGGGGTGCACAGAGGGTTAAAAACCATTTCAAGTAGCAGTTAGGGAAAGCGTTACATTGTGAAGCTGATCCGGAACACAAACCAGGTACAAGAACAAAAAGTATTCTTTGTCATTGCTGTAAATCTAGGTCATTCAACCTCTACCAATAAAGAAGCTATTCCTACTAGCATGGACTTTTTTTTATGTGCAGTTTTTGATTTCCATCAAGTATTGTGCAACTTTTGAAAGATAAGTACAGTAGCTAACATTATGATGTGGTTTACAGAACAGATCTATCATTCTCTTCAAACTCTTTGTTATTGAGAATAGTAATATGCTTATGCATCATCCTGTGACAGATTTATTTATTTATTTATTTTTTAAACCTGCTTTTATTTCAAATGCTATTATATGAAACTCAGTGGCCTCGAGTCAAAGTGTGTTAGCCAAAAATTGTCGTGTTATAGCAAAAAAAAAAAGGTGTTATTTTGAAAGTGCAAGTCATCAACGTTGTAAAGCAACAAAGAACGCATTTTTTACAGGCATCCAATAAAAATATCGGGACTGGCACCAAAATATTAACCCTTCGCTATTGTCCAACCACAGCCTCTGCAAACTGCACTAGTTTATTCTACATAAGAGACAAGACTATTTAATCTCATGTATCTGAAGTGAGCGTCACGCATTTGAAGCCAATCTTCTAAAGGAGTCTGTCTATCCAATATGGCGAGTATTGCAGTTAACTGTCGCTTAGCATAGTGGCAAATCTCTGCCACGTGCAGCTTGGAGTAAACGCCTTTGATTAAAGAGGGAATCCAAGCCTTTTATTCTCATTTTTTTAATACAGGATTGAAGCAGGGGGTCTCAGAGCTGAGCCCCCATTAATTTCAGCTCTGCGACCCCCTGCTTACGGAAGCATTTACCTCCGTAGGGGGTGCGGGAGCCACTCCAGGGTTCACTACATATCTGCTTTTCAAAGCTCCCGGTTCCTGCGGGCCAATAGGAAGCCGTGGCATCATCAGGTCCGGCTTCCTATTGGCCCATGTGAAGAGGAAGCTGAAAGCTGCAGATACCGGCACCGCCTTCAGGCGTTAAGCATCTCTGGAAACAGGGGTCCCCGAAGCTGAAATTAATGGGGCTCAGCTCCGGAGACCTTCTGCTTCAATCCTGTATTAAAATAAAAATGGCTTGGATTGCTCCTTTAAGGCCGCGATTATAGTGCTGGCGTGCGCGAAACATGCACTGCAGGCATCGGGAGGAGAGAGAGAAGAGAGAGAAGAGAGAGAAGAGAGAGGAGAGGAAGAGAGAGAGAGAGAGAGAGAGAGAGAAAGAGAGAGAGAGAGAGAGACAGACAGAGAGATGTGAGCAACTCCCTTATTACTCACAATATCCTAAATAACCTCCATTTACCTCCACTTTTGAGATCCGACAACTTTGTGCACCCCTGCTGTAGGCCAAACTCTTTCCGAAGACATTTAAATGAAACGCCGGGGAAGCAGCGAAGGCCTCTGTAACTTCACATACCTTGGCTCAGATAGCTTCTGATGACGCGTCACGATGGTAGCGCGCGGGGTCATGTGACGTCAGAACACCGGAGCCAAGGTAAGGAGGGTGGGGTGACAGCTGGCAGAGGGGCGCAGGGGGAAAAGATCCTCTCTTACCTCTGACCATCCGCAAATTAGTGGTCCTGATAACATACTGTATTCTATAAGTGCGGAATTGTGCTCCCCCTTCCTTTTACCTTCCCTAGACAACACCCCTGCCCCTCATTACACTGTATATATTGCATTATATCTTCCTGTGTGTTTAACCCTTCTTTTTTTAGCTTGACTACCTTTGACTTTATTCCCTGCAGTACTTAATCCTCCTTGTTATGCTTTATTCTATCACTGAACTGATGGGGCTCTATTCCAGGCAATAGCATTAGGTTGCCTAGCAACTGTTTGGCGCTCCGGCGCTACACATGGGTACGCGAAGACCTCTGTTTGAGAGGCATTTTTATACATGAAATGGGGCCAGCGCCGGCCACTCTACAGCGCCACTGGAGAGACTGAGGAAAGTACCGTATCCTGACACTTGGGAACTACAACAGCAAGATCGTTACTAAGGCCGTGCCTATAGTGCCATTGCCGTGCCTATAGTGCCGTCACTGTCGCCACAGGCGAAAGCTATATTTCACGCGGCGGCGGCGCGGGTTTCCCGACATTTGATTGGTTCAAGGGCTGTCACGAGGCGACAGCCCTTGAAAAATCAAATTTTGCCGGCTATCAGTTTTCGCGCGGCCCCATCGCTCCGTCGCATTGTCGCGCGCACTATAAGTGCATGCGGCAGGGGCAATGCATTTGTTTTCGGGGCGACATCGCGTCGCCGTCACTATAAGCGTGGCCTTAGATTTCTTGTATATTGTCAGTGGTATAGGGGCTTGACAATAGGGATAGGATCGTCCCGAACTGTTGACTACATAGGGAATACTTAGTAAGTGCAACAGTCACCCTTTTGATTACCTTTAGGTAACAAAATTTTTTTTTTTTTAAATCACACTATTGGTGTGTCTTGTGCTTCTTCTCCCTTTTCCCTTGCATGTGTCTTGAAAGGAGTGAAGCCTCTCCTGCAAGAAGCTGCAGACACAAGGGAATTAGACATACTCACCAGCATCTGAGGCAACTGTGACGGAAGCTTTTAACACAGGATTACGCACACTGCCTTCATTCTTCTACAGCAGTGATTCTTTAGCATTGTGCCCACTGGTGCCTTGTGTTTCACCAACACAAACACATTATTCAAAGTGCAGGCCTCCTCTAGGCCAGAGGTACAAAGTAGAGCTCTACTCACAAGTTCACAATGCAATTCTTTATCTATTGTAACAGCCAAGAGCAGAGGAGAAACAACATTTCAGGTCCCACATGGACCTTTCATCATGGACTGGATGAAATGTTTTTGTCTATGTTGGGTTGGCTGCACAAGCAGGATTCGCCTTGCCTGAAACTGTTTGCCCGCACTTTGGACCTGTACTCTCTTAGGCTGCGTCCCCGCTGGCGCTGACCGCGCTCATGCTTGAGAGCGGTGACGTCACCAACTCTCTAAGCATGAGCGCCGGGTGTCCTGTCTATCTTGCAAGCAGGAGCGGGTGGCATTGCGGGCAAGTTGAGTGCGCTTGAAAGTCACTTTTTTTGCCTCCTCAAGCGCCAAGCTTGGGAGAGCGTGTGTGCCCACGCATGAGGGCGCGCACCGCGTGAGCGGGGACGTCTACATTACAAGTAAAAGAAAAAGCCGCAAGCGCGGAGCGCACAGCACGCTCAACGCAAGCGGGGACGCAGCCTTAGGCCTAGTCCAGGGTGGCGCTGAGCGAGCACTCACGCTGGACACGTTGCGACAATGCACGTGGCAATTGATTTTGCTGCTCACAAGCGCGTCACGTGAGCGGTTCACCCAATGAGGGCAAACCAGCTCCGTGATGTCGTGGCCGCGCCCCCCGAAACGCGCGTGCACCTATCCGGACAGGAATTGCCCGGCCGAGCAGGGCGCAGCACGCCAGCGTGCCTGTTTCCACCCTGGACGAGGCCCTACACATATCCACACACCAACACTTTATTGGAACCATATAGTCTCCTTTCTGTTTGCTATGATTATTGTAAGCAGACTATTGTTCATTAGATATAATAATTATAAAAAAAATAACACAACTAATTAGCAGCATTGTCAGTGATGGTTTATTTTCACCCTTTAAAGTGCAATTTTGTTGTATTTTCTGTCATTTATTAAAGTGTATGGTCTTTAAAACCTTCACACACAAAAAGACACATTTCCTAGAAGAAGAAAAAAAAGTAATCCTGTACCTTTTAACAGGGATTTATTCTTTGATAAGCCCAGTTCTGTGCTGTACAGTACTTTTTGAACTAGCTTCTGCCTTTATTTAGAAAACAACCTTCCACATTTTCCCAATTAAACGTACAGATACCTTGCTGTTAACGTAGAAAAGTTTATATAAAAGGGACTCTTGTTCTATATGGCAAACTTGAAATACCCGGAGCACCATGCGCATAAAAAATAGACAAAGTCCTGCAGAATCACGCTTTTCAACAATGTGAGGGAACATTATGCCCAGTTGCAAAAAACGCAACACATTTATACAGTATTTTAAAAAAAATTAAAAAAAAGTTACACTGTCGGATGCTTTGCTCTTAAATCTGGTGGTTCATATGAAGGTTCGCAATCAAAAACATTCAAAGATACTCAAACTTCGGAAATAACTTTTGGATCCGAGCAGGATTAGAGCCAAAACCCGAGAGGCTCGTCCTCAAATTCGTTTTATTTTTGCGTTTTCATTAAAAAAAAATTAAAAAATAAAACACACAACACCTTTTCACAAAAGCTCACAAAGTTTTAAAAAAATAAATAAAAGTTCACCCACATTTCGAATACATTTAGGGGTTATTTTGCCTTTTTTTTTTTTACAAATCAAAAACTGATCCGAATTCTGGCAAAACACGAGTAATCTTTCAAACCAAAACCCGAATCGATGTGCTCGCCCTACGCTCTTTGCATACTTCTCAGCCAGGCATAATAGTACGGTATGCATTCAGATGTGGGACTTTTACATTAGATCGGGGTGGTAACCTGTACCCAGAGACGGAACTAGGGCGGGCCGAGAGGGGTACCCCCTGGCACAGCCTGATAGGGGGGCGCAATAATGACTCGCTTGCTCGGCCAACGTGTGCTGGGTTTGGGCGGCATTGTTCCATCGTAACAAAAAGGCCGCGGTCAGGCGGCAGGGCGCCATGTTCCTGCGCATAATGCAACACCTGTGCATGCATTTACACCCCGAGGCCTCTCGCCCCTATTCCCCAGCGTCCGCCCGTCAGGAACTTCCGGCCTGGAACCTGCTGCAGGGAATACAGATTCTGCTGTGAAACGGGGTATATCAGGGGGGTGGGGGCAGAAATACCTAGTCCCACCTGTACCAATTACTCCCGGAAACAATGAGAGCCTGCAGGACAGTACCACAGAATTGCATCGCCAATTTCTTTATTGACTGAGCCACCTGTGCTGAAGCAGGGATATCCTTAAAACCTGACCTGTTGGCGGCCCTTGAAGACTGGAGTTTGCCCTCCCCTGGGGGATATTAGACAGTATTGTTTGTGTTTATTTACCACGCCAATTACAGCCCCTTTTAAATCTTTGATTGACAGACTAACGGTTCAACTTTATCTGTCAATATAAATGGATTTTACAAAATGGTATATATTTTTTTTACTTATAAATATTGTATACCTCTATATAACATGGTTTAAAAATACAAACAATTCACCAATGTTAAAATGAATGGCAAGTAATTACCATTACCCAGTGAAGCCGCTCTGACCAGCAATGAAATACTATTAAGAACATGTTTACCTCTGTGCGCGCACATTGCACACGTTTTGCAGTCATACAGCACCCCCCAGTAATTGATGCTGCACCCCCCAGTAATTGATGCTTCTCACTCTTCTAGGTGAGAACTTCCCTCCCCCCATATGCCAAGTGCACGAACCCCGCATGAAAGGAGAGCAGAGGAGAATACCGCTATTCCTCGGTCCGGGTGTCGCTGAGGCGGGAAAGCCGGGGCTCCCCCCTCCTCCTCCCCTCACTCCGTCTCGCGCCGCTCTGAGCTCGTGCCAGGGCCGGGAGCCTCGTCGCAAGAGGTGTCAGGTCACGTGCTGCCCCGCCGATGCAAAGCGGGGTTCTCGGCAGCGACTAGTGTCCAGTCGGCAGTTGAACCGGGCGCGCGCAAGTCCGCGCGCCGGAGGCCAGTGCTGCTGCTGTAGAGACGCCCCCCCCCCCTCTCTTTTTTTTTTTTGCATCTATTCGTAGCTAAAAGTTTCGTGCAGAGCAGAGGTGCTCGGGCATAGAGGGTGTCTGCTCTTGATTGCGTGGAATTACCGTCGCAGAAGCACCTTGTAGTACTGAAAGGATGAGATATTGTGCTATCCTCCCTCACATCATTTCCAAAAACGTATAAATAAAAAAGCTTTATTTTCACCATCTGATGCTTGTTAGGAATACAGGACAGGGTGCTGTGATTATCTCTGAACACAGTAGCACCGACCGTTTGACCTTATGGTCCCTGCTGACCGGTGACGTCAGCCGTCGCAAAAGTTGTAATTTAGCTTTTGCGATGTCGCTGGCTGCAAGGGGCGGTGACGTCATGTAGAGGCTATGTGATTGGCTTATTGCAGTCACGTGGTGCGGCCGTCGCGGTAAATATCAAAATCCATTGATTTCAGCGATTTTGGTCACGCCGTCGCGATGACACCCACTATAGGCGCACGCGACAGATTACATGTACTTGTTTTGACGCGGCGTGCTGCCGCTTTAGCCGGGACTGTAGTGCTTACAGTGCCGGCGACGTTGCAGCAAAACAAATAAATGTATTACCGCCGTCGCGTGCGCTTATAGTAGAAGCGGCGCAACGGAGCGACGGCTTGGTTGCGATCACTGGAAGTCAAGTCAATTCGATTTTTCCAGCAACCGCAGCACGACGGCACTATAAGCGCAGCCAAAGGCCAGGTGCCCGCTGGCTACTGCAGCACCCGCTGTGGCGGACGCTGCAGGTACAAGAGCCGCCCTACAATGGGGCCGCCGATAGCATGAAATTATCAAGAAAATTGAGATCAAGACTCGAGACGGTGCGTTGGCCACGTCCCCCAGCGGTTCAACCAATGAGGGTGAACCTGCCGGGTGACGTCACGGCAACGCCCCAGTCACGCCCCCCCCCCACCCTGTCTTTCCCCCTGCTGCTCACTGCAGACCGGGGGACTCGGCTGCACGCGCCGCCAGCCTGGCAGACGCGCGTGCAGCCTTGGGCCTCGTCCAGGGTGGCGCTGAGCAGGCCGGCGCGCTCACGCTGGCCGCTCTGATACACATTGAGGCAATGTGTGTGGCCAGCATGAGCCTGCGCATGCTCGGCGCTTGGATGTTTGCAGAGCAAGCAAATTTGATTTTGCCGCTCGCAAGCGCGTCAGGTGAGCGGTTCGCCCAATAAGGGCGAACCAGCTCCGTGACGTCGTGGCCGCACCCCCAGACAAGCGCGCGCCTAGCCGGAGACAAATCGCCCGGACGAGCAGGGCGCAGAGCACGGGCGCCAGCTCCTTGCCTGGCCGCAGCCTAAAGCGACTTGCCAAGAGAAGTTGAAACTGGGATCTGAAACATACAGGCTCACCCACTTCAAAGGTGGTAACAACTAGACCACGCCTCCTCATGTGTGTGCAGTTCATTTTTATTTGAGATTTTTTTTTTAAACACAAAAAAAGGAAAATGTCAAAACTCGTTCCTCTTTTTTTTTTTTTAAAGAAATGTTAAATCCTTTTAATCCCTGTGTTCCTGCCAGAACGGTCCATACCCCAATGCTTCCCAATACGCTGTCGGTCGTACTGGCAGCAATAGGGCTCAATTAGGCTTTCTTTTGCATCACTGAGAAATTGCTTAGTCCCAATTTGTCCCAGGGCAGCAGATTTTCTGTGCTTGATGACAGCAGCCCATGTCAACAGAGGCGAAATTAGGGGGGGTGAGCAGGGCAGCTGACCGGGGGCACAGGTCAGGACCGCGGCAGAGGAGGGTGGGGGGAGCCCGCCTCAGCGGTCCGATCTGGAAGTCAGTCACGACTTCTGTGTGTCTGTGGCCAGGACGGACCCTCCCCCACAGGTAGTTATCGGGGACTTTAAACTGAGAGGGAAGGGGGGTGAGAGATAATGGGGCAAGGGTGGGAGGGATTCTTTAAATTGGGTGGGGGTGCAGTTAGTGGATCTTGCTCCGGGCACAAAAATATCTAGCTCTGCCTTTGCATGTCCGCAATGTTCATGCCCGTGCAACTATCTACAGTTTTATACATCTAGATATCTAATGTGTGTGAAAAATATATATTGTCTTCCTCGGTGTTAAAAGAACAATGTATGTATTTATTTATAAAAATGTTTTACCAGGAAGTAATACATTGAGAGTTACCTGTTGTTTTCAAGTACGTCCTGGGCATAGAGTTATGATGACAAATAATACATGGTTACAAATACATAGTTACATTAAGTGAACAGGTTATACATTATATAAAAGACATTGCATGCAGTTAGAGATAATATATATTGTAGGTGTATGTAATGGTTACAGACCGGATTAAAATGTGAGACAGCTTTAGTTTTGAAAGAACTTAGACTGGTAGCGGCCGTGAGAGTCTCCGATAGATTGTTCCAGTTGTGAGGTATAATGGTACTAAGTACAGGCATACCCCGCATTAACGTACGCAATGGGACCGGAGCATGTATGTAAAGCGAAAATGTACTTAAAGTGAAGCACTACCTTTTTCCACGTATCGATGTTTGTATTGTACTGCAATCGTCATATACGTGCATAACTGATGTAAATAACGCATTTGTAACAGGCTCTATAGCCAGGGTGGGCAACCCTGTCGCCATTCGCCACTTGTGGCGAATTGGCAGTCAAAGTGTGGCGAATTGTGTCAAGAGCGACCCCCCCCCCGCCCGCCCGCATGCGCGACTCTTCCTGCCAAGCGCTTGTTCAGCGCTGCCATTCCAACTCAGCGCGATGCCAACCACAACATGGCCGTTGCATAGGTTCAGGACACAGAGTGAGGAGGGCGTATAATGAAATCCTGAAGCACCAATCAGGTTCCACATTTGAGCCATCAGCCCACCTACCTGACTCCCCTTCCAATCAGCAAGCGAGCCCCGCCTTTCGCCCTCACCCAGCACTGAAGGTAATCGGGGCTGCGGGGACAGGAAAGTGTGTGCTATTCGAAACACCAGCCAGAGAGTGAGTGGCCGCCCGAGGCTCGGAGCCCCTGGCCAGACCGACCAATGGAGCTCAAGAATATAGTAGCCAACACTGTGCTGGTGTGTATGCTGGTGTGTGTGCTGGTGTGTGTGTGTGTGCTGGTGTGTGTGTGTGCGCTGGTGTGTGTGTGTGTGCGCTGGTGTGTGTGTGTGCTGGTGTGTGTGTGTGTGCTGCTGGTGTGTGTGCTGGTGTGTGTGTGTGCTGGTGTGTGTGTGTGCTGGTGTGTGTGTGTATGTGCTGCTGTGTGTGCTGGTGTGTGTTGGTGTGTGTGTGCTGGTGTGTGTGTGTGCTGGTGTGTGTGTGTGTGCGTGCTGGTGCGTGCGTCTCTCACCCCCTCTCTCTTCCCCCCTCAGGTTTATTATAAGTTTCATGTTTAATGGGTTAAACCTAGGTGATTGATGTTTTTTTTTTTTGTTTTTTTTTTACCCAAGTCTGACACCAATAAGGATTAATTTAAAAACACTATGAGCTAATGGTTGGGGTTGATTTCCTTTCCCCTTTGTCTGTTGTTACTGTGTGCACAGCAAGTACTTGCAGTCACACACAGCCCCCTCTCCCCTTATCTTTATCATCTCTCTGATAAGGACAAGATATGCACAGGGTAAAGAAAACACTTGGTTGACAAGCACTTCCCTATTCAGAGCCCCCTAATAAATTGAACTAGTTAATTGGCAGTCAAAGTGTGGCGAATTGAGTAACTACTTGTTGTTTCCCATTGTAATGGGAAGCGTGGTGGCAAGTCAGAGTCCCCTCGCGCCCCTCTCCCCCCTCCCTCCCCCCCTCCCGGCAAGTGCGAGTACGCCGGCGGCGGCACTAGTGCTGAGGGGACGAGCGGAGGAGAAATAACAAATTTTCGCATGCACAACATAATACCTCAATTTTAACATGTTGTGGCTATTTTCACTTCTAATTCGCCACACTTGTGGCTACATTGAAAAATAGGTTGCCCACCCCTGCTCTATAGTCTCCCCGCTTGTGCACAGCTTCGGTGCAGGTATTGCTGTTCAGGACGTGCTGACGGGCGCATGCGTGAGCTGCTGTTTGCCTATTGGGCGATATGTCCTTACTCGCGAGTGTACTTAAAGTGAGTGTCCTTAAACCGGGGTTTGCCTGTAATCTTTTCTTTGTAATCCTTAAACTTTACCTTGCTTTCCTAACCTAAATATAGCATACACGCTTTTGAAAAAGTAGCATCACCAGCTTTAGTACCATAAAAGTTGTGCACTATATCAGAACTTTGAAATGTCACTGACCATAATCTATTCACGCTTTATATTGAAATGGTAGGTTATTGGTAACATCACTGCCTTTGAAGTGGGCGAAACTGGTTTGAATCCTAGTATCAGTTCCTCTTGTGACCTTGGGCAAGTCGCTTTATCTCCCTGTGCCTCAGGCACCAAAATTAGATTGTAAGCTCTACGGGGCAGTGACTTGTAGAAATGAGTACTCGCTGTGCACACTCGCAGAGTGTCTGTGTCTTCACTTGGGTATCTGATATCTGATTTGTGGCTCCCGATTTGGTCCTCTAGTGCTGGTTTGTCCAAGGGGCTAGTGTGACCTGTTTAACAATACATCATATGAAGAAGGACTGCAGCACTACAGGGCTAAAGCCACTTCAACAGCAGGTAGCTGTATATTTATTTCACCACAGGATGGGTGCAGAAACAATAACACAACGTTTCGGGGGAAACTGTTGGAGTGGCTTATGCCTGTAGTGCAACAGTGACTTATTGTGCATGCAGAATTGTATGTGAAGCGCTGTGTACATTGTTGTAAGAAATAAATATTATTTGCAAACATATGTCTGTGCCTTAGTAGATCTTCCAGTAGATCTTTCTATGTATCACAGTGGGAAGGCTGTTTGGGTGCCTTAAAGGTTAAAGGGCTAAGATAAGTAAATCGGTTAAGCTATAAAAAGTTGCTCTTGACTGCTGCCGCTGTTCCTGCTGCAGCGGCTTTCGCTGGTGCCAGTCAAACCACCTGTTTTGCATCCAGCCAAAAGAAGAATTTAATCTGCAGCAAATTGTATTACAAACTGGTAGGCTGGTATTAACCGGCTAGTGTCCAAGAGAGCAGTGACCCATTGCAAAACAACGCGTTGCTTGGCATCTCTTGTCCTCAAGGGGCTAATACTCTCATGTACAGTGTCCGTTTGCATGAAAGTGTTAGAATCATGGGTCAAATTGCCTTACAACAAGTTGTGGTACTTTGCTTGGTTTCAGAAAACTGTAAACATGTTCATAAACAATAGACTAAATCTCTTCGCCCTTTGAAATGAAACCATTTACAGAGTGGCACTGTAAGTGTGCAAGCAAATACAAAACAGACACACCCTATGTTTGTAATTGAAAAACTAGTGGTTACTCCTTAGCAGCTAATACCATAATACTTCAACCAGTCGATAAGATAAGATAAGCCTAGTGCAACCAGTTTTGCTTTTTCCCCCTGAAACTTTCTATTACTATATGTCAACTTTCTGTGGCCTGATAGTGCAGAATGAGAATGGGACAGAGTAAAGCATATAAATCGTTGCGCAACTCAAATGAATTGGTCAAGGCAGCAGATCACCCCTGATTCAGCAATATTGTGCAGCCTGATAAGTCTCTTACCCCGGGGCAGCACGGATACGTTTTCCTGCGTGTGAGAAGTGGGCTCTCGGAGTAAAGGCGTCTTCAGGTCTATGCAGAGCTGAATGCTGTTCTGGAGTCATAGTGTCCCCCCACGCTGTGAGTGAGCGTTCAGTATAGCTGGGCTGGTGTGCTGCTGCTGGCTGGATAATTGCTGGGCTGCAGGACCAGCCCTGACACTGCTTCCTCACAGCATCGGAATGTCTGAGCTAACGTATCTACCAAAGGACTCAATCCTGATCACAGAGCCAAACCAAGCGGACAGTGCTGCAACCTGATCATTACATTTCGGGGGATACGGCTAGTGGAGGACAAGTCAGTGATGAAAAGAGAGAGCGGGGGCATGTCATTATCTGCACACCACGCTAAGAAGCTCTCAACTTTAAAAAAAAAAAAAAAAGGGGGGGGGGGGAGTTATTGCTTCTACCAGCTTCACACAACAACTACACAGATATTTAAAGATCAAGAGGCCTATGTACAAATGCAGCAGACATTATTACACCTGTTAATGCTGGCGTGTTAGTTAACAGTAGTGCTATTAAAAATAATGGTGTTATTTAATGCGTTATTTTGTGCGCTATCTGGGTATTAACAGTGACGGTGAGGGGGTAACCAGGCTCTCAAATAAAAGTTAAGCCCGTTTTGGTTACCTCTGATCCGTGTATAAGGGTTCAAGAGAGTTAGCTCTTGAGCCCAGTAACATTGTAACTTTCCACTGTATGACATGTAATAAAAGTATTTGATGTGTTTTCCCCTTTCCGGGCATGCCAGCGAGCAGGGATTGCTAGGGGATGAGTTTCAAGGAGGGTTTTGCGGAGGAATTGTCAGAATGTGCAATTCTGTAGTAGGTTGTGGTCCGGAGTTGTCGGTTCCCTCATAAATGTACCCGGGAATCATGCCCGATTCTCAGATACATGTAGGCACATTGTCCCGGCAATATCTCCCCTTGAAAACGCAAGCACGACTCACCACTAGGGTACCCTGCTTCAGCATAGCCCAGAAAGGATAATGAGGTACAGGGATGAATAGGTATCCCTGTAGCTGAGGGAATTCCTAGGTTAAGGAGGGTACCCCTGCTAGTGCCAAGGTGACCCAGAACCAGTGTAGGGTTTGAGGGTGCCCCAACTGTATATAAGGTTATGGGGGGACTCTGGAAGTCCAGCATGAGTCTATAAGATAGTGTATGGGGAATAAGGCAGCTAGGAATAAAAATCCAAACATCTTTCTTATTCTGTCCCCCATACCCAGAGACTCGGGAGTATATTAAAACAGATACCTTAGTGTAATAAAATATACTTTATTAATGTACTGCAGTGTAATGTGCTTTTACTTTCGGAACCCATGCCCAAACAGGCTGCCCGGGCTAACCCATAGGCACCGGTAAGTCTGCTGGACATCGGAGTTCAAAGACTTCAGAGGATGTCAAAGGTGTGAAAAGCAAACGGGCAGCGGGAAAGCCGAAGTACCAAGGTCCGGAGAACAATGGCAGTCGCCCGGGCTGCCATTTGCCCTGCCAGACCTGGTGGAGCCTGCCCCAGTGGGTGGCATTGAGATAGCCAGAGACGGAGGTGGCAAACGTACGCATGTCCCTTGGCTATTTCAGATTTCCCGTTGCTTCAGCGTTTCTAGCCGACTGGGCTCTGATTGGCTGCTGGGAATTTCCCCACGCGATTGGCTGCTGAGTTTTGTGAATGAAACTCAGAATACTATTAAGAACGTGTGAGCCAATCAGATTTGAGTCTTCCAGTAGTAAGAGCGCAGGCGGGCTTTTCAAAGTTGATCTTGCGCGAATAGCAGAGCAACCGTCTTCGATTTCAAGCCAGGAAATCCTGCCTGCCAGAGACTAAGTCCCGACTTTTGCGCCCAAGTTCTCAAAATCGAACGTAGCGGATGTGGCTGGGGTTTTATGTTGATTTGAGTTTCAAAGGATTGATGGTAACTCATGGTCAAGAAAGTCCAAGTTCTCAGAAAGGAAGGGAGCGGTAGCGTGTGGAACTTCATGCCGATTTGGGAACCAAGAGATTCCGGGCTAAGTCCCGGTCAGGGTAAAACTCTTATTTAGAGTTCCCTGCACCTAGGAAAGTCTAGTTTTCGACCCAGACCCCCAGTAAGTGTGTCTTTTGTCTGTATTTTGTGTTCCATTGTGTGTAAGCGAATTTGTGCGAATAAACTTCAATTTATTTCATTATCTTGTTTTGCTCAGTGAATGATCCTGGTAAAAAGGTGTAAATTGCCTGGTCTCCCGTGACATTAATGGAGGTGATAACGTCTGCTTCATCTGTACTAAGATCAAATTTGATTTGGGGGGGGTGGGGCATCAACATTTTAGCACTAAAATGTTGATGCCCCCCCCCCAAATCAAATCTGATCTTAGTACAGATGAAGCAGATGTTATCACCTCCATTAATGTCACGGGAGACCAGGCAATTTATACCTTTTTACCAGGATCATTCACTGAGCAAAACAAGATAATGAAATAAATTGAAGTTTATTCGCACAAATTCGCTTACACACAATGGAACACAAAATACAGACAAAAAGACACACTTACCTGGGGGTCTGGGTATATATATATATATATATATATATATATATATATATATATATATATATATATACATATATATATATATATATAAAATCACATAAATCATTGGTTGAAATTAATTTTGACGCATGGCGTCATGCTGAATACCTGATTGGTATAATTTAAATTAAAACACAACTATGTGTATTTATTCATGTATAACTAATGACAGTAAATATACATTATTAGTGCAATATTACGTCTAATAGCCATACTGTGAAAATAATAAACTAATTTAACCTATGTAATAAAACATCCGCTTGGTGCGCCAAATACATTTTTTGTCGATACATAGCAACTTAATCATGTGCTAACAATATAAACATTATCATCGTTTATCTGTAGCAGGAGTTCATTTTGTCCGACAGGAGACTGCATAAAAGTATTTGTTGAGCCAAGAGCATATTACTTTACATAGTGGTTTTTTTTTTCTTTAATAATAATAATGACATCATTTTTAAAGCAGCTGTACCTTCTGCTCAAATAATTTTTTGTTGTACTTTGCAGAAGCAGGTTGTCCCCCTAGTACTGATCGATGGTTCCCAGGCCTGTGGGAATCCCCTGGTTGCTGATATACTGGCAAGGGGCAAGAATACTTGCATGGTGGACAGAGAATGGCCATGGGGTCAGACTCACTCTGGCGGCCAGTAGACCATTGCAACATCATCGGGAGACGGGGGTTAATGCCCATTCGAGTTCATTATCCCGTAACAGAGCTTGATAAGTCTGGCATGTTACCGGCAACCTGGGGGGCCTCCGCAGTTGTGGGATGAAGGAATAGCTCAGGGGGACCCCTGGTTTTGGGTAATTTGGATTGCTGCTTTAAAATGAAGCATGTGATTGGAATGAAAAACTTGAACTACAAGCAAAAAAAAAAAAAGACCAATTAAGTCTAGAATGTTAGTCACAATATCCTGTATCCTTTTCTTTATATGCCCAGTCGCATCACCTATGTTTATGGAGTTTTTTGTTATTCTCGATACACACAAGGTGCCTGTTTTACTCCCTGATCCCTCTGTCCAGGAAAAATGCCTGCGATCTCGGGGAAACAATGGCTCGATTCATAAGTGCAGCACAGAACTTCTGCCCTGTGCACTGCTGCCAGCCATTATCTGCTGGAAGAAAGACTACTAACTAAGTAATGGGTCTGTCCAGGGGAACGCTGCATATTTTCCATCTATTCTATGGAAAATATGTTTCTGTGGACTCAGCTGTGCAGCATTGCATGCAAGTCTTTAATTCTCTTTTGTGTAAAATAGGAGAAAAACAGACCAATAAAAATACAGTTTCTAGAACATTTATTCAATAAACATTTCACACATTTCAAAAGTATGGGAAATGCTTAGATCCAGATGAAATATTTGTAATATTTTGATACTAATCAGCAGACGTTTCAGGTTCATTCATTTTATATAATTACTATAAAGCGCTGTTTGTGTTTGGAATTACTTATTTAGAGTAAAATAAGTTTTGCTTATGAATACCATGCTCTTAAGTGCAAACATTGTTGTAGACATGTCAAGTCTCATTGGTTATCTCTGAACCTCTCTAATTTTAAGTCGATCTGACTAACTGGATGAGCGAGCGAAGTGAAGACTTCAACTAGATTTTGTGGCTACTTAGGGTGTGTGTTTGTCTATTTGTTTGTTTGTGTCTTCTCTCTCCACAGGCCAAACACCTAACTGAATCTAATGAAATTTTGAGGGTACCTTTTTGCTAAGCGAACTTAGATCTGGCAAAAGTTTTAACCAAATCGGTCCATCTCCCATCTTGAATTCATTTTTTTAAAGTGATAAAAAAATTAAGTAAACGATACATCTCAAGTACCGGATTCTCGATACAAAATGCTACATGTTTTATTTTGCAACTTGTACTACATTTTCAGAATATCTGCTTGAACCGTTTCAGAGAAATTAAATATTTAAAATGAAAATACATTGGTACCCACTTATTTCTTGATTTAGAACTTTTTATAACACGCTGCTCACCAAGCAGCACAGTACTAGGGCGCGTATATGAGCCTAGGGAGGACACCCACTCCAAACCGACAACCGAAACCTACCGAGAACATATAGGGAAAGATGAGGAGGACCAATACGGGGCAGGAACACAAATGGGACCAGGAAAGAGGGCTACTAGGGTATTAGGATCTGTTTGCCAGGTCAGTCTGGTCTGGCTTTATCTTTCCTCATCGATATTTTTGCTGGAATAATAGGGATTTCATATATGACAGTGAGCAGCTAGGACTTTAGAACAGTAGTGTTATACAATGAGTTAATTTAATTCCTTTCTGAAGGGAAGCAAAGCTTCCTGATTTCTTAAAGCAGCAGGGAGCTTTTTCCACAGTCTTTGGGCGGTCCTTGATAAAGCTTTCCCCCTAGCTTTATTGACCTTAAGGCTCAATCAGTTGCAGGGCAATGGCAGATCTAAGTGCGCAGTTGGAGGTGTTACTGATTAGGTAGTTCTGGAGATAAAGCGGGACAAGACCATGGGTACCTTTAAAGGCAAGAGTCGGGATCTTAAAATGAACCCCTTGCTCCACCGGGAGCCAGTGCAGACCTTGAAATTCTGGCGAGTTGTGGTCGCGCCTTGCTGGTTATAAGGCGGGCAGGGGCGTTTTGCACCAACTGCAGGGCTTTGATATCATATTTTTGGAGACCCATCAGCAGAAAATGTGGAAAGCCCAATCTGAACCAAGACCTGTGCTACTACCTGTAAATGGGCTTTCGTGAGAAACACCTTCATTTTTCTCAGCTGATGGATTTGGAAGTAGCCGTTTTTTCACAATAGATGCAATATGAGGCTGATTATGTTTTTATCTATAATAGCTCTATGGCTTCTAACCTTCTCTTTCCTAGGAATGGCGGAGTTATTGATTTTTAGATCATTTAAGGCGTTGCTCACCGCATCTGTTTGTGCTTTATGGCCTATCAGGAGTTACCCTGATTTAGAGGCATTCAGTTGGAGCCAACTCGATGCCACCCAATTACAGATGTCATTCAGACCGTTCACCGTGATGATGGGATCTTTGGAGATATCCGACATCATGGTACTGATGGAACTGAACTTGTTTTGAATGACTAATGTCCCCTAGGGGTTTAACATATATATTGAAGTAAACCGGGGAAATGGCAGATCCCTGCGGGAACGCCACAAGTCAGCGGGATTGTGTTTGACGATTCCTCAGAGGGAGACTTTCTGTCTGCGGTCACTAGGAAAGGACTTGAACCAGTCCAGTACTTTATCTCTGACCCCAACATCCTATTTAAGTCTGGTAAGCAAAAGAGTGTGATCGACCGTGTCGAGTGCTGCGCTCAAGTCAAGAAGAATCAAAGCTGCAGCGCACTCTTTGTCTGCTGTGTTGAGCAGGAAGTCAGTGACGCCTATCCGGGTCGTCCCAGTACTGTAATTTTCTCTAAATTCAAATTGGTGTAAGTCCAACAGATTAAATTGGGTTAGAGGGTTCACTAACTGTTTTAGGACAAGTTTTGAAATAATTCTGGCAAAAAAAAATGAACATTAGAGACCGGTCGGTAGTTGTCCATGTTCAGTGGATCCAGGTAGAGTTTCTTTAATAGAGGCGAGATGAATACTTCCTTTACTGAGGTGGCTAGGAAGCCTGAATACAATAACAGGTTTGCAATTTCGAGAAGGAAAGGGGCTAGTTAAATCACTGCTTCCTTTATAAGCCAGGCCAGACAAGGGTCCCATGGACAGCTGGAGGGTTTGATCTCGCTAATCGTGGAGAGGAGTTCGTCTATAGTGATTGACTGGAAAGTGCTTCAGCTACTTTTAGTATGTTCGACTGTGGAAGTATCAGACTTGTGCAATGACCGTTGTGTGACTGAAATCTGATCCTGAATTTTTGAGACTTTAGGTTTTGTTACCATGGTAACAAACAACATTGTACAACAACAACCTGTAGATTTACTTTCACATCTAGGTGACAGTGATAATTATTCACTGCGCAACAGGTTTTGGTTAGTTTTCCACAGTACCCACAATTAGGGTTGCCAGGTGGCCAGTATTGAACCAGACTGTCCTATATTTGGACACTCTGTACAGTAACAATTGAGAGGAAATACTGGACATGTATGTGTCCAGTATGACCTATCTGGACATGGTGACCTGACTGGCTTGGGAGGCACCGGAGTTTCCCCGAGCAGGGAGAGAGCAGGGCTGTTGCAAGTGGGCTGGGTAATGCAGCCAATCAGGAGGAGGTGTCAGGAGCCTGGGGGTGGGGCCAAGGGGAGGAGGAAACAGCATGGAGAGGTGAAAGGGGGGGGGGGGTTGTGAGTGTATCTCGAGCACATCGCACCTTTCACCATTGTGACCAGTATTTTTGGAGAAGCCACCTGAGAACCCTACCTACAATATCAGTATAACTGTTCACATACAACAGCACTCACAATTTCAAGTACAACAAAGTTGATCCGGCCACGGATGACCTTCAGTCCAGACATCTAGTTGCTATTGGGTAGTGCACAATTCAAAAATAGAAATCCGGCACACCAGTGGACTTGTGAAGTTATTAAAATGTATTTACATAATTACAAGCAATTCATCAACCCAGTCCACTTGCCACAGCCACAGCCACAGCCCTGCTCTCTCCCAGCTCTCCCATAGTAAGCTTTTCATATTTGACAGTGAGCAGCTAGGACTTTGGAACAGTAGTGTTATACAATGACTGTATGTAGTCTAATATACACTTTATTTATGCTTTGTTTCATATAAAGTATAGAGACTGCTCTTTGCTCCTTACTATGTTTTAAATATATTGTATTCAAGTGAGATATGTATAATGATGTACAGTCACAATGAGGCTTGTTCTATTGTTGTATCACAGGTAGTGCAACACTGTTAGGATAATTGCCTAGCAAATGTTGCACTTGGGCTCTTGGCGCCAGCTTTCGCATCAACGGTGTCAAACCCTGAAAGGGAATTTTATTGCACTATTCCATTAAAATGCAATTTTTGTGGCCCCGATCCGGCAGATGTCACTGATTCTGGTCACTGGAGGTTGAGATCTGTGTGCTGACTCAAATGTATAAACTATGATCACATTATTACGTGTTGTAACAACACATGAGTAATTTCATGTGAATTGCTAAATAAATCTTTATCACAAGCTTAGAATGCCTTGCTTTATAAATGAAACAGAATTAATAGAGTAGCTCCACTTAGTTTAAAAAACGTTTTTTTTGGGAAAATAACCAAACAATGCAAATAACTCTTTAACAATACAGGTATGTGCTTATATGTAAGAATGTGGCTATTTAAGTTTCTTTTGAAATGAATAATGTTTTTCTTCTTTGGGGATCTAAATGGGGTGTGCACGTCAACTACCCTCTAGCCTTCGGTGTGTCACACACCTCTGTGTCCAAAGACCAATCATTAAGGGGCATGAAGGGAAGACAGTGTGCCTATGTCCGGCCCTGTTCAGCACACTGTAACAGCGCACTAAAGGGGGTGATGAGGAAACGAGTGCCATCATGGTTCAATGTCACCCAGTTTACAAACTAATACAAATATATATTTCAAACAATTTGTACAAGTATCTGTTTTTTTTTTATAAAAAGTATTATTTACTGAAACGTAACTTTATTTATTGTTATTGGTTTATTGTGGTACCAAGAGGGGTTTCACATTTAAAGATGCATTTATTTCTTAGGAGATAAAAGTTTTTGTTAACTTCTCCATTAATGTGATGCACTGTTTGCTGATCATGCTAATTCTCTTTAGCAAATAAAAAATATCACTCTCTATAGCAGCGGTTCTCAACTCCAGTCCTCAAGACCCCCAACAGGTCCGTTTTTAAGAATATCCCAGCTTCAGCATAGGTGGCTCAATCCGAAGCTCAGTCTTTGACTGAGCCACCTGTGCTGAAGCTGGGATAACCTTAAAACCTGACCTGTTGGGGGGTCTTGAGGACTGGAGTTGAGAACCGCTGCTCTATGCAATTCCAGCCTCCCACAGGTCTCTATGAAAATGCATGTCACAGTAATATACACCGCAGAGTCACTGTGCATGTCACAGTAATATACACCGCAGAGTCACTGTGCATGAAACCGTGTGTAACGCACACTCCTTTGCTTCCAATATTACAGTAGTGCACAGTTCCAGACTTTCCCACTGACTCCTTTTTTTCCATTCCCCGTAACGGTTCCTCTGTTACAATCCTGTATATTTTTTTTGTTTATATAGAATTATAAAACTTGTATGACCTGTTTTTATATATATGTTGCTGTACATGGTTTTATATATTTCAGTGTTGTATTTACAATGTTTTGTAAATGGTTAATATAATCCAATAAATTATAATTCATAAAACAATGTTCTAGAACCCCATTGTGGACCTAAAGATGTAGTTCGGCAAACAAATTTGCTTCAATCAAAAAGTTTGCAACAAGTTCGCTTAAAGCAGCGATATATGTTTTTTTTTTAAATAAATCAATTGTCTGCATTTTTTTTATCTCTTAATGCCTTTTAAAATTATTTTTTGTAATGTACTGATCATCCTTTTGTTGCGACAGCAAACATTTAGAAATTCATATCCGCATCCTCTGTTGAAACAGGCTCTGACACACACCTTTTGAGTCCTGCACTTTGGCAACAAAGTATCACAAACAGATCTGTTGCTGTGTTCCAAACAGCAGTCTGTATGTTACTGTGGAAGCTGTAACAATAATGTGCTACATTTAGTAATATAATGTTACATACCAGCTGCAGCATTTCACTGACTGCAGGAGTCAGAAGGCGGCCATTATGTTAGTCACACAGTCAGGATTTTAACAGATTTATAACAGGTGCACCACACGATTGCCAGTTTAGGTAACAATGTAGAATGATACTGTAACAGGCGACTTATCCCTGTTCACAAATGTGCCTCTAATCCAGCAGTGTGGTGGTTAACTGCTGGTAGCAAATTAACTAACACCACCTGCCTGATTTAGATGGCTTAGAAAAAGCCTGCCTTTGAGACAGGAAGTGACTCCTTAGCTCACGTGTGAGCTGAACTTTGGAGACAGAGCAGAGGTTCCTGAGTCTCCCAGGAGAGACTGACCAAGAGAACACAGATCTCTGGAGCTCTGCCAGAAGACACAGCAGAGCTGCTTCCAAGACACGGGGGAAACTTCTAAACCTGAATGCTGACAAACCCTGAAGAAAAGGTAGCAACCAGGGACAGAGAAGATTTTCCCTCCAAACTACAAGGAACAGATAAGACTTTTATTACAAGACTTTTTATATCTGTTCATTTCATGCTATGTGTTTGGGGCTGGGAGACATGCTTAACTAAGGGAGTTGTGAATTGCATAGTATTTCACTAGAACCACTCCCAAGTGAATAGAAGCTGTGTTTCCACCTTGTTTGGATGGTTTCCTGATGTTAAGGAAAAGGCACAATAAAGCCTCGTTATAATTTCACCTTATAAAGTCTCCAATTGTGTACCTCTGTGAACGTCCGTCTACATATGGTGTCTGAAGTGGGACGAGAGGTCGTCTTTGAAGTTAGAAAGGACCGGAGATTTTTTGTGTTATTTTTTTTTTAATGCTTTTTGCCTACAAACAGTCTGAGCAACTTAAAAAAACAAAAAAAAAACTCTCAGGCAGCAGAAACCAGAGTTAAAGTGATACACACCACTGAAACTTACACTGCACTGAAACTTACAAAACCACAGATGGACTCTTTTCCCCAATCCCAAGAGGAGAGAGACTGCTGAAGCAGCTAAACCTTATTTGCCTATCACAAAGTGTAATATGGTAATTGAAATAGGGGTTTTGCCTTCCAGCCATAGTCAGGGTTCAAGAAGTGAGTCAACCCTTAAAAAGGGATAGGTGTTTGTTGTTTTCAAAAGTTTCGCTGAAGCAGTGAATACAGATGGTGACCCACGAGTGGTACTGATTTTGCAAATAAAGGTTGTCACACTGCATAGGGCTACCAGCTGTGAATGGAGTATATGCAGAAAAGTGTGAAAATTGATACAAGACTGTGCTGAAGCAGGGGAATTTTTAGCAAACAAATGCTGAGTGTAAAATTGCCCTATAGGGGAAAAAGGGATTGCTGAACTGTGTAAAAGGTATTTCAAAGCCTATTGCTGAGTGTTGAGTCACCCTGCCAAGAATGAAAGAAATAGTCCACTGCAAAGAATGTTTTTTTTTTCTGCAAGTAAAAAAAAAAGTCTGCCTATATATATCTTGGGAGCAAAACACACACCCAAAGTGTGAAGTGTGAATGCCATAATACCCAAAGATGAGACTGAAAATTACTGAACTGAAGCAGAAAACCAAATTCTGTTGCTGAAGCAAAGGGATTGCACCTAGCAAGTAAATGGTGTAAAGCAAATAGACGTTTTTATCTAGCAACTGCACATCTAGTATACCTGATAAGAGAAAATGCATGCACAGTACTGCTGATATTGTAAAACTTACCCAAAAAAGAAAAGTCTACAGAGATGCCTGTGAGAGCTACGACCTCTATAACCAAAATATGCCCACCTGTAGGACTACCACAATTGGGGGTTCTAGCAAATACAGTGGCAACAGCTGCAATAGCGCCTCCTGAGGTCAGGAAGAAAATTACACCTGATAGCCTAAAAATGGAGGACAAGATGCAGCGTTCCTGTAATGAACCCTACCCCACGGAAGAGTGGCCCTTCCAGTCCAATAAAGAGGAAGACATCTCTTACGGGGAACCCGAACCGAGTCACATCCACAAAACACCCCAAGAATGGTGGGGCTGCCTGAACTCGGCACGAACAGAAAAGACCGCCCTCTATGATGACGAATATGGTCGACAAGAGAAAGAGCGGGAGCAGCAGATCACCCAATATTTCTGGCAGCTAAAGCAACTGCAAGAAAAGCCTGGCGTATAGAATGAAGCTGCTAAAGTATCAAATAAAGAAGGAGACCCCAGTATTCCTGATGGGACGGAGTCATCCAAAACAAAAAAGCGGAAAAAGAAAAGCGATTCTTCACTTACCGTGGAAGGAACAGACACGTCCGCAGATCCTGTGGAGGAAAAGGGGGACCGAGTTTCCCTACAGCGTAGAGAAAATGGTGAATTCGTCCCACGGTTAACCGAATATTCAGAGGGCCCAAGGCAGAAGTCATGTACCCCAAAGAAGTGTCTGTCCGGTGCCAAAAGTGAGGAACCCTCAACCAACCATCCCAGGGAAGTGGAGCCGGAACCAGTGAGTGACGATCCCTTGACCAACCCTGAAGATGCCCTGAAAAATGTCAGGCATGACTGTGATATGCTCCGTGAACAATTGAAACAAAAGGAAGATGGTTACACAGAGCTACAGAAAAATAACGTGAGGCTACAAAAATATGTGCTCACAGTTTACTCTTTAGCCAGGACAGAATTGGACGATCTCAAGACTGAGCTAGATACTGCAAATGCTACTATTTCCGTCATGGATGGAAAGCAGAGCCAATCTGATAAAATGGTGGCTACGCTAAAGCGGAAGTATGAGGAGGCACTGAAGTAGATGACAGTCTTCCAGCAAGAGGTTCACACTCTTCGCATAGAGCTGAATGCCTCACAACAGGAGGCCAACAGTGTCCGGATAGAGGTGGACGTATCTCAGAAAGAGGTTCAGACACTCCGTAGAGCACTGGATGCCTCACATCATGAGACCAACAGCTGCCGCACAGACCTGGAAGTTTCCAGAAAGGAACTACACAGTCTCACTGAGGAGCTGGACATTGCTAAAGAAACTATTGCCAATCTTAATACAAATCTCCAAGTCTCCCAGAAGGAGCTTCAGACCCTCAACCTAGAGAAGGATGTCTCACGCCAGGAGACTGTCAATCTCAAAGCAGATGTGCATAAATGGAAGGAGGACTGCAAAGAGGCCCTGAATAGTACAGAGACTGAAAAAGGAGAACATTTAAGATTACAAAGAAAAAACGTAAAACTCAAAGAAGAAAATTTTAATTTGACAAACGACGTCAAGGAAAAAAATGAAAAGCTGCACGAGCTTAAAGAAATAAATAGACTTTTGGAAGGTGAGAAGTTTGAAGCAGAGCACAGACTGCAGAACCAACTGCAAGGTCTGCGTACGCACCTCGAGAAGGCAGAGGAGAAGCAGTGAACTCTGCAGGATGACAATCTGCAGGCTGTTAAAGAAATTCAAGTGCTGCAGGAACGTCTGATGACCCAGTATGTCCCTGCAAAGCAGCATGAGAAACTGAAGGCTACCCTGAGCATCACCAAAGCAACGCTAAAGGCCAAGCTTAGAACCCAGGTGACGTGGCACAAAAGGGAGCACAAGAAGGTCCAGGAACTGAAACAAGTAACTGTGGCCCAAGCAAAGAAGTTCATAGTGCTTCACAATGCAATAAAAAATGTGGAAGCAAGCTCAGAGAAAGCAAAGCATGCAGAAAAATTCCCTGAGAAGAGACCTGCAAGACGCACTCAAAAAACAGGGATCTCTCGCGGATGAGATTACAGTCCTACAAGGACAAGTATTGACCCTGACTAAGCGTCAGTATCCCACGGCCACAAAAACCCATGAAGACAAGGGTACAGTGAGAGCTGGGAATACAGTTCGTCTGAAAGACAATGTTGCAAAATTTGAACCACCTAAACAAGCACTAGCAAAACCTTCAGCCACCCAACAGGCAACAAAAGAAGGTACACGTGCTGAATCAAAACCAGAAGAATCCTTAGCTGATGAAGCTGAAAAGATGGGACATTCTCTGGAAGTGGGTGTGGAATTGCAACTTAATCTCAAAGAGGCTTAACTAGCAACCTCATTGAGTGGGAAAAGGGCAGAGAGACAGCTTCAACAGCAGAAAACTCAAAGGGCTGTTTTTAAACGCTCTGCAACTGCTGCTATACAGTCTGCCTACAATAAGACAAGCACCCGACGCGAGGGAAATCTCATGACCGCGCATGTAGAAAAAAGACTGTACTTGGAAAAAGTCCTCCTCGAGCGACTGAGGAGTACTGATCTCAAGCACCTTCGGGAGGAGACACAAATAAACTGGAGAAAGGGCTCCAATCCCAGCGGGACAGAGGGTTCTCTTCCTCCATCCACTCTCATTTAAGTCACAGAAAGATCTCGAATGAGAGTGGAAGGATGGGCTTTGGCCGTGGTAAGCCCAAGCTTCCCACAAACAGGGGAGGTATGTAACTTGGGACTTATCCCTGTTCACAAATGTGCCTCTTATCCAGCAGTGTGGTGGTTAACTGCTGGTAGCAAATTAACTAACACCACCTGCCAGATGTAGATGGCTTAGAAAAAGCCTGTCTTTGAGACAGGAAGTGACTCCTTAGCTCACGTGTGAGCTGAACTTTGGAGACAGAGCAGAGGTTCTTGAGTCTCCCAGGAGAGACTGACCAAGAGAACACAGATCTCTGGAGCTGACCATGTCTTGAGCTCTGCCAGAAGACACAGCAGAGCTGCTTCCAAGACACAGGGGAAACTTCTAAACCTGAATGCTGACAAACCATGAAGAAAAGGTAGCAACCAGGGACAGAGAAGATTTTCCCTCCAAACTACAAGGAACAGATAAAACTTTTATTACAAGACTTTTTATATCTGTTCATTTCATGCTATGTGTTTGGGGCTGGGAGACATGCTTAACTAAGGGAGTTGTGAATTGCATAGTATTTCACTAGAACCACTCCCAAGTGAATAGAAGCTGTGTTTCCCCCTTGTTTGGATGGTTTCCTGATGTTAAGGAAAAGGCACAATAAAGCCTCGTTATAATTTCACCTTATAAAGTCTCCAATTGTGTACCTCTGTGAACGTCCGTCTACAGATACATTATCACACGCTTTACATATAAAAATAAGAAAAAAAGGGGAATGTAGTATTGATGCTTTAACTCTAAAAATCAGTGGGCTTTGCATGTCCAGTTAATTTTGATAACTTCCTCTTTCGAAATTCAAAAACGTTTAAAAACAAAATGTAACAAAGCTGTGGGGTTTCTATTTTCCCACATCCAAAAAAGTGGAATAGCAAATTTTGAACAATGTGGGCGGTTTTTACTATAACTATCGAAATAGCAGCAAAGCGAATCTCGGCAGCTTCTCTCGTTGTGACACCTTTTAATGGACCGACATTCGTTTTCTTCAAAGATGTAATGAAAGGGTCCAGAGCTTTTAAAATCTCGTGGGTCTATTTTGCATCCGTCAAGTCATTTCACAGCAGCCAGTAGGAGACTCGAGGGCCATTGATGGTATCGATGAATCACACGTCAGTCCTCCTCTGCTGTATGACTGCATCAGAATGATTAGTCAGGAAAGGAGGGCACAGTCATCAAAATTGCTGTGTAAACGTTATGAGAAAGTAGATGGAAAGTGGGCTAAATAACTGGTGTCCATTACGACTCATTGAAATTCTTAATTATGGCTCAGCTACAAGTGTGGTCCCTCTTAGGACAAGAGTGAACTAATGGCAGCGATGTATTCAACAGGATACAGCTAGCTGTATGTTACATGTAAAAAAATATGATCAGTGTTTATAAATCATTTTTTTTACGCAAATATTTTCCTGTTGTTGCAGTTACAATTACCGCAATGGTGTGGTGATTAGATTTATGGGTGACGACCCCATCCTTGATGGCCAATTAAGGAAAGGGACAATTTTAAGGAAGAGTTAAGGCAGAGACAGGGGGGGTGAGCCGGGACTGTCCCACGCCGAGTTTCTGATGCTGGCGCGCGCCGGGCCTCTCTGACGTCCTTGTGCGCTGGAGGTAAGCTGGGCTCAGAGGCTCGGCGTGGGACAGTCAGTGAGGGAGGCCCGCAGCTGGGGGAGAGCTGGGCCCGGTGGCAATGAGAGGACCAGCAGCCAGACCCAGCCAGAGGCCTGAGACCATCCCCAAGGTAAGTCCGTATTTTATATGTATTTGGGTGGTGTTTTTTTTTATATGTATTTGGGGGGGAGTTATATGTATTTGTTTTTTTTAAATATGTATTTAGGGGTGGATTTTGTCATATGTATTTGGGGTGGTTTTTTTATATATGTATTTGGGGTCACGGAGCTGGTTCGCCTTTATCGCCGCTCACGTGACGCATCAGCGAGCATGCCGAATTAAATTTGGATGTCTCGCCAAGCAGCAAGCATTCGTGCACGTGCGCGCAAGCACCCAACTGCACGTTGGACGTTTGCATCCAGAGTCACCAATCTAATCGCGCCGAGCGCTCGCGGTTCCCTCTACCCTGGTTGCAGCCTAAGGCTGAGTCCATGGTGACTCAGCCCGTGCGGAGGCGCGCTGAGGCTGAGGGAAAGCGGGTGCTTTCCCTGGCCTTGGTTAGCGCGCCGTCCGGGGGCATGTTGGGGGCGGGCCCGTGACGCCACAGCGAACCGCTCACGTGACCGGCCCTGTGCTCCCATGAGCGCGAAAATTTTAAATTTTCATAAGACACACGCTTCCGCACGCTTGCGGAAGCGTGCGCGAGCCCCTGCTAAAGCCGCTCTCATTGCGGATGCAGGGGCTCACTGCCGAGCAGCAGCGCGCCTCAGTTAGCGCTGACCATGCCCGAGGCCTTACTCCCTCAGGTTCCTCAAAAAATATAATGTAAGACAAAATAGAAGTTGCACTTAGTTAGAAATGTCTTAATATCAAGGCAAAAAAGTCCTACATACACAAAAATATACACAGGGGAAAATGTATGTGGGACTTAATCAAATGCTAGTGAGACAATTGGACTTCCAACAACCATTCCTGAATTATGAATCTTGCTCATTTTTTTTAATTTAGATATTTATTCTCTTTTTTCTACCTACAGTATATTTTAATTTGCCTTGATATTAATAAATTGATTCCCGAGTACCACTCCCCTTTTGTATTACATCAGGGGAGCGCAAACGTTTTGGAGCTGCGCCCCCCTGCCAGCTCCCCCTTGCTCTCGCCACCCCCCCTTCGCTTGTGTGCGGCGTCAAATGATGCTACGGGGGTCATGTGACGTGATGTCACATGACCCCCATTTCCATGGAGACAGCCGTGTGACGTCACCCGGCATGACATGGGGACGCGTCACAGCGTCTAAATCGAGGTAAGTTTTATTGTTGCAGAGGCCTCACGCGATCCCCCGGCATTTAATTTAAATACCTGGGGGGAAAGTGCGGGGCCTCTGCAACCGCCCGTGCCCCCCCCCCCAAATAAAATTGCACGCCCCCCACTTTGCACACCGCTGTATTACATTACCATACTGTATATTTCCATTTGTATACTATGAGTTGTGACCATGGGATATAAGGCACAGATGCAGTGGTTAAAGCTGCAGTTCAGTCTTTTTTTTTTTTTTTTTTATTTTATTTTTTTACGTCAATAGTTTTATGTGTCAATCTCTAATTACCTAAAGAACTGTATAGCTGCCGGTCAATTCGTTCTCCATGTATTGATAGGTCGAAATTTGGTGACATAATTAGCGAAGGGATCTGTTTTTCTTCTGCTTCTTTCTCTCAGTGGAAGCTCATGAATATTCAGTGCCTTAGCAAATGGCTGTTAAAATAGAATACAAGAAAATTGGTCTTTCAAAGTTGTTTTTTTAAAAACAGAAAATGCTAAAAGTATTTTTTCTTACTACAGAACTGATTTATTTAAAAACACATGTTTCGGATTTTCTGACCTAGCCTGAAGCACCCAATCTCACATTGGCCGCTGTGGTCTAACCAGTCCCCATTACATGGTTGTGTCTGGTGGTGCACCTGTTGGCAACAGGACTCCTGAGTCTCCCGCATGATGTTGTGTGGGGATTGCCAACCCAGACAGGCAGCTGAGGTTGTGTACTTGAGTCCTACCTATATCCAGTGCAGCGCCTCCACCTCATCAGGATCCCAGCGTCCGCTTGTGGATGGTCCTGGTGAGGAACTCCTCTGTGGTGCACTCCTCTGTGTAATCACTCCACACTTACACACGAGGGTATGATTTAACAAGATCATCTTTATTGCAGTGAGGTGGGCCAGCTGCCCCTCACAGTGGGTGTATTCAGCCGCTCATGCTCACCGCACTTCCCTTTTAAAGGTATCTCTTCCCAATTTGGTGCATTCCCTATCTCCCCTCAGGGAGATAGTCCCTGTGCCAGGTCCCTGGTCACAGTCTATTGAGCTGCCTTCTCCCAAGTCTGTACTCAGACTTGCTCCTTACTCCAGCAAATACAACCAACTCCTCCAACACTCTGCAACAACCTAACTTTTGAGCAGTGCTGTGCCTTATGTATCCTCTGGAGGCAGGCACAACTTTGACATCACTAATCATGGATTCAGAGTATGTGGCCACTCCCATCCATACATAGGGCACCTCACCAGGGTGTGAGGGCAAATCTCCATAATTACTGCTGGCATGCCCATAACTTACCAGGCCTTACTGTCAGCAGGAGAAATGTCTGTAGTCCATTTTACAGCATGGCTACACACACATGCAGGATATTGACTGAACTGCAGCTTTAACTTTTAAAGGAGCGGTTCCGTCTGCCTGTTTTCTTTTCGCCCCTCTTTTTCTACATGGATAGGAAGCAGGGGGTCTCCGGAGCTGAGCCACGTTCATTTCAGGTTCCCCAGATACTTCCCAGGAAAGGTACCACTGGTAGCATCCCCTCTAGGGGAAACAAAATGGCATTTAAATCTCCAGGGCAACGCGGATTTAAAGCCGCAATACTAGTTTTTTTTCCTATTTGTATATGTAAACCACTGGCAATGTATCATTCTACATTCTTACCTAAGCTGGCAATCGTTTGGTGCTCCTGTTATAAATCTGCAAAAATCCTGGTTGTGTGCCTAACGTAATGGCCGCCTTCTGACTATGCTGCAGTAAGTGAAATGCTGCAGCTGATATGTAACATTATTAGCACATTATTGTTACAGCTTCCAGAGTAATAGACAGGCTGCTGTTTGGAACACAGACCCAGATCTGTTTGTGATACTTTGTTGCCAAAGGACAGAGCTCAGAAAGGTGTGTGAGAGCCTGTTTCAACAGAGGAAGTGGATATAACTTCCTAAATGGTTGCTGTAGCAACCAAAGGATTATCAAAACATTTAAAAAAAATAATGCAGACAGTATGATCTAATTCTACAGAACCGATTTATTAAAAGGAAAACATAAGATTTTTCCCCTTTTGCTGCTATAAATACAGGAAGTAACCAACTGCACTTTCTGCAATTTATATCTAATTAACAACTCCTTGGTATGCCTGTATGAGCTGAATTGGCAAACCCCTCCCTTAATTATTAGTCAAGTGAATGTGTTTAGAGCATTTAAGTCAGTCTATCTTGGCTGTGCCATATGGCTATATAACATCGTACGTGTCACATAGTAAGTGTCTGTGGAGTTAATATTGGAGTTACAATTGGAGGTGAACACTACAAGAATAATTGGACTCTGCACTTCAACAACACTTCACAACAACTCTGCAATTGTGAGAAATTGACTTTGTAAATTCTCTGATAATTTGTACACTTCCTATTCTCCAATAACTGGGAAGTCTCTCCTCCTGCATCTCACTATGCCCCCCTATTGCTTTTTTGTGTTTACTGTTTCCTCACTGCTTTGTAAACGTTTCTGTTCCCTCCTCCCCTCCACCTATACCTGTGCTAATACACTGCACCATTAATTAAGAAAATCATGATTTTGTCCACTAAAAAAAAAAATGATTCATAGGGCAAAATACTAACATTGTATGAGTTAAACTCATATGCTTTTGAGGGGATTGCTGCTTTAAAACAATTTTTTTTTAAACGTACAGTAAAATACAATTATATTTTACTGTATATTATATGCAGTTCACCACTTAGAAATTAAAACAAAATACATCAACAACATTGATTTAAGCAGCAAAGTGTTACAGCAAGGCACTGGGAAAATAGTACTATACATCTGACATGCCACTTTTTGAAACACAAACAATAAATCTGTTTATATTGGAAGCCACTTTCCTGATCTTCATAATGACAAATAGTGAGGCGCGAAGCCTTTGGGATTTAGTTCGCAATATTTTTGTGGATTCTGCAGTCATTTTACAAAATGTCCGCAGGGGGTTGTAAATAGAAAAAAGGGAGCAAAATGTTCGTTTTTTGAAATGTTGCAAAAATAATGACATTTTGCCATTTGACACATTTTATTATTATTTTCATTTAAAAAAAACAAAAAAAACCTAGGTCACATCATATGACCCTGCACATGTTTTGATGCAAACTTGGTCGTCTTTTTGTGTGTGGTTTTTTTTACATTTATTTTAATATTAAATATCCATGGAAAATATAGTGTAGAGATGTGTAATAAATTAGTATTTGTTTCAGCTCAGACACAGGAATACTTTTGTTTAAGCCATTTTGACCACTGATTAGAGAAATAGATATTTAAACTGTCAGTCTCAAAATAGTGCTTCACAGCCAGCACAAATATGTTAATATGACCAATTGCAATGAATATGACCATATATGCAGTATTATAAGTAACTTGGGTATGTGCAATCCTGGTGCAAAGTGAGTATAGGTGATGGTAATTTGTAGTCTGATAGCACAGTGCCCCTTAGACAGCACTAATATCAACTGAGGGGGAAGGAGGTATAGGAGCGGTGGGTGAGCATAATATGTCCCAGATGGATAACAGACAACCCATTCCACTCCCTCCTTGGTGCAATCACTTGTTTTGCCCCCTCCGTATCAGACTGATGAGAAATTGCATAAAAAAGTAGTTGAATAGACGAAAGTAATTTGATAATGAAATAAGAACCCACTGTACACAGATAAGCAATCCAGGCTCCATCGGCGTGCGTGCGTCTCCGGATAAACAATACAAGTGAAGAGCCCGAACAACCGGACACAAGGAGAGCACAGCTCAGAAGCAAAAAAACGGGAAACCAGGAAGAAATGCCAATAAAAGGTAGGTTTATTCTTCATGGGGAATCATCCACAACATAGGAGTTGTACACGGACAGTCCTCCTACGCGTTTCACGCTCCAGGCGCTTTATCAAAGATGATTCCCCTTGAAGAATAAACCTACCTTTTATTGGCATTTCATTCTGGTTTCCTGTTTTTTGCTTCTGAGCTGTGCTCTCCTTGTGTGAGTTTTTTTGGGCCCTTCACCTGCATTGACCCCTGATTAGGTGTGATTTGAAACTGATGTAAGTTTTCTCACCTTTTTATGGCCTTTTCTTCATTTGTAGGCAGCAGGTTTTCTGCATAGACCTGGTAGTTTTCCATATTCACAAAAACATTATACGCATAAAAGGAAATTGATCTATTTCATATGGACCTACCACATACTGCACCTCTTATACAAACAGAACCCGCCATGATTCTTTACTTAACTATCTACCAGTGCAATGCCTGCTACTCTTATTTATTTAATTTTTTTTCAACTTCAATGTTATTGGGTTTTAACATGCATACATTGTGCCACAAACCATTGTTCTGAATACCAATTTTAACCCACTCTCTTTACCAACAACACTGAACACACACAAGACGTCGACTAGGGACTATATTCCGACACCGACATTACCTACAAGATGTACCAGACAATGGACAATGGGGAAAGGACAATGGGGAGGGGAAAGGGGGGGGGGGCGAGGGGGTTGGGGAGGGCAACAGTGGCCCTTGCGTGATTTTTGGCTCCTTCATCGGTTCCTGGATTGTCTCTTGTTTCTCCTAGGGTCTTTCTCTCCATCCCCTTCTCTTTTCTTGCTATTACTCTGTCTGGAATGTCTTCCTTGTTTGACCTACCTGTCCGTTACTATGTGGTAGCGGATCCTGTGCGATCAAAGGAGAACGCATTACTCTTATTTTTTTTAAACATATTTTTAATATTTCAAGCATCAGTTCCGCCAGCATATGTTGTTCTTTTTTTATTTTTTAACTCCTATGCCCCCACGGGATCCCCCTGAGCTAATCCATGGTCCTCCATCATCGGTGTATCCCCTGGGTCAGGAACGCCAAACCAGCCGTCCACCAGGCAAACTGGTAGACTCAAATTGGCTGCAAGGTTATGGCTTGCTCCATCGGCCAATAGAAAGCTGTGACTTCATCAAGAGTTAATGTTGCAGCTATCTATCGGCGACCCCGTAGCCATGTTTGTAGTCCTAGTGGCCATATGTTTTTATTTGATTTTTTTTTTGTGTTAAAACAGCACTACTATCTACAAATATCTCTGGAAACGGAGATTTCCCGGGTAGAAAATGGCTCCCGTTATCTCCGTACGGTCAGTGGTTTTGCAGCCTAACAATTCAATGCGAATAATAGGAATTCCCAGGAAATATACTTTAAAAAGCAGGATGCTGAATATTTTTTTGTGTACGTTTTATTGTGTGTCTTTCACAAATACATTTTGGGGTGAATTGTCCCTTTGAAATCAGTTTCGATAACCCACTCCTCCATAGATATTAATGCAACACTACAGCACAACGCTTCTTCTCAATAAAGGACTAAATTGCTGTCAGAATTCCTGGGGCTCCTTCCCTCTCTATTTCCCAAACATACAGT
>NC_134490.1:78825124-78865124 GCF_040206685.1 Ascaphus truei | reverse complement strand
GGTGTGCAGCGTGTTAATTTGCTGCTGCTGTAGAGATATATGGGTGTGCAGCGTGTTAATTTGCTGCTGCTGCTGCTGCAGAGATATATGGGTGTGCAGCGTGTTTATTTGCTGCTGCTGCTGCTGCTGCTGACATACAGTTTTCTGTTTTTAATTTGACCGAGTTTTTGAAGGATCTAGGTGCATTGTAGGGTTCCTAAATGTGACATTATTTAATTGTCTGTGGCACGCTCAACAAATCAACAGGTAGCCATAGTACAGTACAAGTTCTATTAAACTGGTAAATTGTACATCTTTTTGCTATATAAATTGTAGGCAACATTTCTTTTTCTGATTAAATAGTAGTAAAAGATAGTGATGATCTCTCTACTGGTTGCTTTCTAAACCACATACATTGCTTTTCCATTAAATCAAAGTTATGTACATTTTATGGGAGGCTGCTCTGCGATTCGGTTCATGTCTTTTCTGTGAAACCCATTATTTCCTTCACTGTGCATTATTTTGAAAGCCTCCACAGAAGCAATTGGGTTAATACAAGTCGGATTGATTCCAGCCCATACTGTTTTTACCATGTCTTGAATGGCTGATTAGGTGCTATTGAATGTGGGAAATTATTGCCTTGCAGTTTATTCAGAGTTTTCCATGTCTCCAGCCAGCTAATTCAATTGCAGAAAATGATGAAAGCTATAGTGGGAGTCGCTGTTCACGATTAAACTAATAGTCCCTCTTACTGTAGCTCACAAAAAAAAGAAATTGCTCAATGTTAATTTGCAACCTTAACCTAGTATAATATGTCTTAGAATCTCCTTTAAACCAAGAATCTCATGGTTACTCTGTCTTTGGAAGATAAAAAAAAAAGTTCAACAGGGACAAGTAAAGGCGAACTGATTTGCTATTAACCAACCCTGTGCCGCCATTTTGACATCATAGTCTGGTAACACTGCAGCCGCCTGTCTGACAGAGACCAAGCAGGGAAAGTACTGTAGACGGTAAACGAGGAGGCATTTTACCTGTGAAGAGGAGGGCACATCCTGCTAAACACTCGCTTTTATCTCAGAAAAGGGAGCAGCTAAATAACACGAAGAAGCCCGAGTTTTAGATTAGCATTATAGCAGATGTAGAAAAGGATTGAAACAGTTATACAACTTTGCCCTTGATTTTTGCTGTTGTTGCTCGTCAGTGTTTTATTAAACAAAATATTGAAGGATTCATTTGTTAGCCACATCAATGCTGGAAAGAACGAGCAATGTGAAGGTTGCAGACACTTGGTTACGGGATAGCAGACTACAGATGTTCCAGCTGTTCTAGGCCTCATTAGAATTACGCATGTCCTAGAAGTACAGGTGTACCAGGTTTCAGTGTTTCCTCTAGTGTGATATGTTGGGATATATTATGATATTCTGCATCAACAATGCTACTGAAACTGTGATCATTTAAATGATACTGGGACCTGTTATGTTATCTTAAAGCTACAGCTTTATCAATGTACATTTATCAAATGTAAGCAAATCAATGACATAATACCAGTCACAATGCAATAACTCAAGTTTTAGCATGGTTGACTTCAACTAACAAATACATTACATTTCACACTAGTGATGCCTTTAAATTAGAGTATGTTAAATGACATAATGTACTAGAAAGGACTATAGGTGAATGTAACTCAGTTCACTTTCATGAGTTTGCAAGAGAGTCAAGCGCCAACTGGTACCACGAGTGAGAAACAAGTCTATAAGAAATAATGTAATACAGTAAGGGTCTGGAAAATATGTATGGGGATTACATTTCAAACTATCAGATGGAAAACAGTTTAAAGGATTAAAAGGATCATATTTATCACAGGGAAACAAATTCCATTGTTTGCAATCGGAAAGTTGTGTTTTGCAACTCTTTTTGGCCTGTTGTAAGGCTGGGATACTTTGATGCATAAGCCGCTATGTACAGATGTAGTAGCACCAGCGCAGTTCGCAGGACCGTGATCACAACTGGGCCAGAGGATTATCGCTGTGGGAGGGGGACCGATCCGGAAGCATGGAACCTCCCCCTCCTCAACGATGTCACAGCAGCACTATTTGCAGAGCTGCAGCTTTAAGCTTTTTCAGCCGCGACTCTGTAGACTGTAAGTCCTGCTACATCTGTATCACAATGAGCAAAAAGAGTAACCTCTGTAATAAATGAAAATATGCCCATATATTTAGGTAGTGGGTTTTTTTTTTTATAGAAAGGATCCTAATCAAAGAAAAGGGAATTGATTTATAAACTGCAACCAGTAATTCAGCTATAAATAAAGAAATATGGCAGAGATATCCTTATGCACTCATATTTTAGTTACTGCACCTTTCGATTTCTTTTTAGAGAACAGGAAACCCCATATCATGTTCCATTCCTAATTTCATAATCACTATATGGAGTTTCCTGTTCCCTGGAACTAAAAACCACCCCTGTATTTACTCTGGAAATCAAATGTATTGTTACGGGACCCTGACACAGTCCTCCTCTCCTTTGTGTTTCTGATTAATGTGCCACAGACGTTTGGACTCCAGGGTCATGAGAATCACTCTTCCAAAGATTATGGGCCATATTTACCAAGCAGTCTTCTGCAATAGGACACCTTCTGGGCTTGGAAGTTGTCTTTTGGCAGACTACTGCTTAGAAAACATGGGCCAATATGTCACTGGATTCCTCTCACTGCCCTCCTCTTTAAACCAGATCGCAGTTTTAGCAGGATTGGACCAGCTGCTAGAATACTATTTGCCGTTCCAGGAATACCACAAGGAATATATGTATGTGTGTATGTGTGTGTGTGTGGGGGGGGGGGGGGGGGCTTTTCTGCCATTCAGAGGAAAGGCACTGGGAATCTGAAAAGTTTCAATTACAAATAATAGCACAAACCTGGAATAAATAACAATCTTGGGATAAATGACATACTTCTACATCTTCCTGTGGTACGATTGGGAGGTGCATCTCAAGGTTACATCAATTCGTGTGTTGGGATTGCTGCAGGAACGTACAAGTAACGTACTTGGTAGGACAACTGGACTTTGTTTTCTGATCTATTTCTGAGTACTTTCTGTACTCTCTAAATACATTTTACTTTCTCTGATTACATGTTGCTATTTTATCATGATATCCGTGCAGCCTCAAGGCTACTGCACAGTTGGATAACGTGAAGTATGAAAATAACTGTGATCTGGAAGTTCCCTCCTCTATATCCTCAACTGCCCCTCTGCTTCCAGCTTTTTTCTCTTCTTCTAACTCACAGAGGCAGAGGTTTCCTAACTGATCACCTTGTACTACTACCGAATTTGACTCTTCCCTAGAGTTCTCCCTAGAGCCCAGTGCAGTCCAGAGGTTTGTATGGTGACCCCAGAAGCTGGAGAGTTGGAAAATCATGATTTTTTTTAAACACTTTATTATTTAATTTTGTAAAGAGCAGTACATGCTCAGGGGAACGATGCTCTCATTATGACTTAAACTCATAGGGGCAGATTCACAAACCTCCGTTATACTGTTTACGGTAACATCACCCACAATTATCGCAACGATACTGCAAACGGCTATCCACTAAGGAGATGAATGCAACGGCAGCCTCGAGTTAACCAGTAACATAGCGTGTCGATAACTTTTGATGGGCGTTAGACTTACTCAAATACAAATAAGATGCTAATGAATCGTTAGCCTAACATCGCAGATCCATGACACTCCGTTAATCTTAGTGCTGGGAAATAACGTTAAGATAAATAGGTCACACCAAAAAGTAGCCGTTAATCACAGCCAGGCCATCATTATCATAATGTTATTTCTGGGAATGGCCTACAATGACAAAGGCATCTTACAGACCAGTCAGCCTTGTGACCTGACTGGCCTCTCTGTCCCAGGAGGAGAGATGAGGGAACTCACGTCCACTCCTTACAAAGGGTGAAAACAGACTGCTCTAAATTTGGCTCTTCCCTCCTGAGGAACCAGAAGGGGCGGGCTCAAGGTCTGTTCCTATACCAGATAGGCAAACACAGGCCATGAATCAACACCACACCTCTGTCACTCAGAAGGGAGCATGAGGGGGATCAAAAGCCTACAGGATTGGTCTATCACAACCTAGACTGCTTAGGGCTTATGTGATAAGGGGGAAGAGAGAGGCAGAATGAACTTACCATGTTACACTCTCCCATGGGTGAAATTCCATGGTCCCCACTGGAACCAAATTTATTGCACCATCTGTCGGTCTGGAACCTGCAAGATAACAGATGACATATCAATGGTACACAACCATATAATCCTTACAGTCCCCATGACCCAGATCATCCACTGTATACAGCGATGACTATGACTAACTCTTTCAACATCAAGAGCACGGGAAAAACTACTTGTGTATAATACTTGGGATCGGGCTTCCTAATCACCCGTCCCTCAAAGTCCTTTGACCCACACATAGTATAGTTTAGGGGTTCCAGCCATGGGAACCATAACAGCACAAAGGGAGAATGGTAGAATCTAAATGGTTTACCCTCACAGTCCTAGGGATGGTAGGCTGGCCCATGGCATGGGCAGAAGAATCTAGGGCAACGTCCTGCATGAGGGGGGTCAAAAGCCCACAGGATTGGCCTATCACAGCCTAGACTGCTTAGGGCTTATGTGATAAGGGGGGAAGAGAGAGGCAGAATGAACTTACCATGTTACAGATCATTTGTTGTAACTGTTTAATGGTGTTGAGTCTATATAGACTTTGTCCCTTGAGATCTCACAACAGATGTTGGATAATTGGAGTCATTTATGAATGTATATATTTATGGATTTGAGTTAAATGATTTAATATTTTTTCTTTGAAATTGGAAGATGATACATTAGAACATCTTGTAATTAAATTTTCATCCAGAGGAGGTGAAACAATCAAAAGTAGAAACTTTATTATATAAAAAAATTCTACAATTGTTTTTAACATCTGTAACCCTTTTATCCCATCCCCTCTAAGTGATCTGGGGGGGGGGGGGGGGGCGGTACACTCCTTTTCTGGTTACACAGGGGTTTTGGTGCTGAACCTGCAGGTAACAGGAGGGCTGAGGCTCCGCGGTGGTGTGGGGAGAGCCAGGACAGGGACAGAGGGTGGGACAGGTTACCTTGATCTGGTCATCTCTGGGTGGTTGCAGCGCCTCCAGCCAGTAGGGATCCTCTGGGGTCTTCAGAGGAGGGACCCCCACTGACACTCTTCATTTACCAGAGACAGGAATTTCACACAGCAGTATCTTTCTGTAGCTTTATTTCAGTGTCACAGCACAGCATCACAGCATAGCAGTAGTATAGCAGCACAGTATCATCAGCATCCTTCCTGACTCTCTAGCTCATAGCCCTGGCTCACATCTCTTCTTCTTGGCCCTCTCCCTCCAGCCCAGCATGGGTGGAGGGAGAGAGAGAGTCCCTATAATCACTCCTCTCTGCATATAGATCACAGACTCAACTCCCTTCCAACTAACTGACTAACTGAACCTTAATTTAGGAGGTGTGTCTCAATTTGGACATCTCAGGGGAGTGTCTCTAACTTTGAATCATTACAAGACAAAGACGGATACAGATTGGCCCACACACAGCAGGGGGCGTTCCAACCAATATCCACCCCTTTGATTGACAAACCTCAGGTTGCAAGGCCCGCCCTCGAATATGGCTACATATTCAAGGCTGAATACACATACAGGCCTCTTGAAGGAATTAACCTTTCCACTGCCTGCTTGGTGCAGGACGGCCTGTAGCCGAGGTCAGGGAACAGTCCACACGTGTAGTTTCAGGATAAATGAAAACGTTCAGTGGCTTTATTTCTCCACAGCAACATAACATGCGGGTACACTGTCCCTTTAAGCAAATAAATCCTGCTCCACGTTGGGAGAAAACTGACTAACACAGCAGTCCTAGCTAGCAGGCTGGCTGGCTAAACCATACCCAAACCGTAAGAGTCTTTTTAAGCAGTCATGCAAACAAATGAAAGAAATCTTACTTTGGCTGCAGTAAGTAGTGTGCTGTATCTTTCTGGCTAGCAGCACATATATCCATGTGCTCTCATCTGAGACAGGCAGCTACTGCTGGTAACAAGATCCCTATCTATCTTGCTGGCTCTCAGGTGTCAGCTTACATCATGATTAGCTAGCTTCCACCTGAGTTAACCCTTATGAGTGCTGGATGAAGCACTCAGACATATGTTTCCCAGGCATAACTGATAGGGGTTGACTTCACCCTGTCACATACCTCCCCTGTTTGTGTGTGGCTAGTGTCCCACACGGCTGAAGCCCGACCCTCCACTCCTTCTCTTGACAAAAAATCAGCATTTCCATGGTCTTTTCCAGGTCTATGCTGAATATCAAAAGAGAAGGGTTGGAGGGCCATATACCACCTGGTCAACCTTGGATTTGTGTCCTTCATGGTGTTTAACCACTTCAAGGGCGCATGGTCAGTGACCAGGGTGAAGTGTACTCCGTCGACATAATGTCTCAAGGCCTCAATTGCCCATTTTACAGCGAGGCACTCCTTCTCGATAACGGAATACCTCACTTCCCTTGGGAACAGCTTCCGGCTGATGAACAGTATGGGGTGTTCAACACCATCAAATTGCTGAGACAGCACTGCTCCCAGTCCTACCTCTGAGGCATCCGTCTGGATGATGAAGGGCTCTTTAAAATCTGGGCTCCGAAGAGCGTGGCCCTCTGACAGGCACTTTTTTAGCATGTCAAAGGCGTCTTGGCACTCCCAAGACCATTTCACTTGGGTCGGGGCACTCTTTTTTGTCAGATCTGTTAGGGGTGCAGATATTTCTGAAAAATTGGGGATAAACCGCCGGTAATACCCTGCTAACCCCAAAAGGGAGCGGACCTGTGTCTTTGTCTGTGGGGTGGGGACTTCCTTTATGGCGGCCACCTTGCTAGCTAGTGGCCTTACTATCCCTCCCCCAACGGCATAGCCCTAGTACTTTGTAGTGGATTTACCCAGGGCACATTTTTTTGGATTTGCAGTGAGCCCTGCTTCTCTTAAGGACGTTAGGACTGCCCTTAACCTTTTTATATGAGACTGCCAGTGTCTGCTATAGATGACAATGTCATCCAAGTAGGCCGCGGCATATGCCCTATGGGGTCGTAGTACCTTGTCCATTAACCTTTGGAATGTGGCTGGAGCCCCATGTAATCCAAATGGCATAGTGACGAATTGGTATAACCCGAGAGGGGTGGCGAAGGCAGTTTTGCATTTGGATTCTTCCGCTAGAGGTATCTGCCAATATCCTTTCTTGAGATCTAGGGTAGAGATATACTCTGCTTCCCAAGCGAATCAAGCAATTCATCCACCCTAGGCATTGGATATGCATCAAATCTGAATACAGCATTTACCTTTCGCAGATCCACGCAAAACCTGACCTTCCCATCTGGTTTAGGGACCAACACGATAGGGCTACACCATTCGCTGTGGGACACCTCGATCACGCCCAATTCCAACATGTCTATTATCTCCCTCTCTACCAGGTCTTTTCGGCCCTCTGGCAATCTATAGGGACGGGACCGTACTTTTACGCCAGGTTCTGTCTCAATCCTATGGGACACTAAATTAGTCTGCCCTGGCAGCTCCGAAAAAACATCGGGGAACTGGTCACATAATTCTAGTAGGTCTGACCTTTGTTCCGTTGTTAACTGCCCTCCCATGGGAACCTGATGGTCATTGTACGTACTACCCTTTGGAAGCTGCGGACCCAAATCCGTCTCTCCTTCCCGTGGGTGGATGAACAGCGATCTCATTGTTTTCCAGGGTTTCAGGAGGTTCACGTGGTAGATTTGTTTACCCTTCCTGGACCCTGGTTGAGAAATCTCATAGTTCACCTCCCCGGTGCGGCGGAGAACTTGAAAAGGACCCTGCCACTTCGCAAGGAGTTTACTCTCTGATGCCGGTAGTAGTAGCATCACTTAGTCCCCAGGTTGGAAGACCCTCAAGCGAGCATTTTGGTTGTACTGCCTCTCTTGACGTTCTTGGGCAGATTTGAGGTTTTCCTTAGCAAACCGACCTATCATGTCTAGGCGGTTTCTAAGGTCTATGACATACTGAAGGGTATTCTTGGAGGGGGAAGGCTCCTCCTCCCAGGATTCCTTCAGTAGGTCGAGAATACCCCGAGGTTGGCGTCCATATAGGAGCTCAAACGGGGAGAAGACTGTGGATGATTGTGGAACTTCTCGTACCGCAAACAACAGGAAAGGGAGAAGTTCATCCCAAGCTTGCTTTTCAGTGTCCACAAACTTCCTAAGCATGGTTTTTAAAGTACGGTTAAACCTCTCTACCAATCCATCAGTATGAGGATGGTAGACTGAGGTCCGGATGGATTTTACCTCCAATAACTTTAGGACATCCTGCATTAACTTTGCCATGAAATTTGTTCCCTGGTCAGTTAACATTACTTGGGGAAGTCCTACCCTAGAGAACAGTTCTAACAGCCTGTGAGCAACCTGTTTAGCAGTGGCTGATCTCAGAGGGACGGCCTCAGGATATCTGGTGGCATAATCTACCACAACGAGTATAAATTTATGTCCCTTCGCAGAGGGTTCTAAAGGTCCGACCAGATCTACCCCAATTCTCTCGAATGGGACGGCTACCAAGGGCAGAGGAACTAAGGGAGCCGGCTTCTGTCATTTTTGGCTAGTTAACTGGCATTCAGGACATGTCTCACATAGTTTCATGATATCACCATGTATGCCTGGCCAGTAAAACCGGGACGAGATGCGGTCCGTGGTTTTATCTCTGCCCAAATGACCACCCCATGGGAGAGTATGGGCTAGGGTGAACACCGTTTTAATCAACCCTTTAGGGACTAGCATCTGTCGAATGACCTCCCCTGTTTGTGTAACCTTATTCACACGATATAGAATGTCATTCAACAGTTCAAAATGTGGAAACACTTTTACACCCTGTTCATCCATTATCTTGTTGTTGACCTGTACCACCTTCTCATATTGTCTAGCCAGAGCTGGGTCCTCCTCTGCCTCTGACGGAAGTCAGGAAGATCCAGGTCTGGCAAAATTCCCGTATCTATCTGTTCCCCACCCTGGTCATCCCCGGCCATGACCTGCAGTCCTTTGGGCTGACTAATGTTACCAAGAGTCCCAGCCTTTCTTAACCAGTCCTCTTTTTCCGCACGTCTCTGTTTACGTGTCTTTGGGACATGGTGTCTACGGGGAAAAACCTCTGGGGAAATAGGGAACAAGTCTCCGGGCTTCTCCGGTACCAGAGAAGTAGGCTCCGTAGGAGTAGGGGCCAACAATGTTTTGAGGTAGGGCCAGTCTCGGCCAAGTGGAACAGGAGCAGGTAGCCAGGGAGCAACTCCCACTAGTAGGCTAGCCTCTTGATCCTGGATACGCAGTAGAACGTTCGCCGTCGGGTATCTCTTTGTATCCCCATGGATACACTCGATATTCCAAGGAGAGTCATAAGATAGTCTATTGCTTGGAATTAGGCCCTCTAGGATCAGGGTTTTTCCAGAGCCCGAGTCCAGCATGGCGTTTACTTTTGTCCCCTCCAGAGATGCTGGGACTAACCACGGATTGTGGTCCCCTCGGAGACAAGCTGTGGCAGTGGTTCTGCCATATGACCAGTCCATCTCATCATCTCCTGAATCCGCAACCTCGGTCTTCAGCGGAAGCTCTCGACGGGGCTCGGTGTTTGGACCTCTCCGCTGTTGGATGGGGTCCTCCCTTCTGGTTGGTGGGGTTATCCTCTCCACCGGGTGGGTGACAGGAGTCCAGGTTCTCGGGGAATACTGTGGGTGGCGGCCTCCCTTGAGTGATCCAGTGGCCTCAGACCCAGGATGGGTGTCTCTGCGGGAGTTTGTACCAGGAACCCTCCGAGATGGGAAAGGGTCTTCCGATCGGGTTGACTGGATCTCCCGAGCTGGCGGGTTGTAGACCCCTCGATTGTCTGCTCTCCTGCCTCTAGCATCACCGGAAGCAACTGGTGTTTGAACCGGCTGTTCCCAGCTATCCTGTTGGGTGTCGTCGCCCAGGAAGTTTTCCACCAAGCGGACCGCTGAATCCAGGGAAAATGTAGCTTGTCTTTTTACCCAGGAGCGGGAGGAGGGGGGCAGAATCTGTATGAACTGCTCGAGCACAAACTGTTCAAGGATCTCTGCCTTGTCATGTTTTTCCGGTTGTATCCACCTGGTACATAAGTCTACTAAGCGGTGGGCTACGACCCAGGGTCTGTCTCTGTTTGTATATTTGACTGTCCGGAACCGCTGTCGTTAGGTCTCTGGAGTGAGGCCTAGGCGATCCAGAATAGCAGCCTTTAGTTGCTTATAGTCCATGGCCTCGTCTGCTGGAAGAGCCTGGTAGGCTGCCTGAGCTTCCCTTATGAGGAGTGGAGCCAGAGTCGTTACCCAGCGATCAACTGTCCAGCCGTGGGCCGTGGCTACCCTTTCAAAAGTGAGGAGAAATGCCTCTGGGTCTTCGTTTGGCTTCATTTTATGCAGCATCACCGGTGGGTTATTTGGAATCCCTGGTCTGCCTGGGGCTGGGCCTTCGGCCAGCAATTGGAGTAGCTTTTCCTCTCGCCGGGCCTGTCGCTCATCTTGCTGGGCCTGTTGCCCAGCTTGTTTCTCTGCTAGCTGGAGCTGTTGCTCAAGGAACTGAGAAAGAATTGTCTCCATTTTTTTTCCCCGTCTGTGTGTGTGTGTGTGGCCCTTCAGATACAGGGCCCATCCAACATCCCACTTCTGACACCACCTGTGGCAGGACGGCCTGTAGCCGAGGTCAGGGAACAGTCCACACGTGTAGTTTCAGGATAAATGAAAACGTTCAGTGGCTTTATTTCTCCACAGCAACATAACATGTGGGTACACTGTCCCTTTAAGCAAATAAATCCTGCTCCACGTTGGGAGAAAACTGACTAACACAGCAGTCCTAGCTAGCAGGCTGGCTGGCTAAACCATACCCAAACCGTAAGAGTCTTTTTAAGCAGTCATGCAAACAAATGAAAGAAATCTTACTTTGGCTGCAGTAAGTAGTGTGCTGTATCTTTCTGGCTAGCAGCACATCTATCCATGTACTCTCATCTGAGACAGGCAGCTACTGCTGGTAACAAAATCCTTATCTATCTTGCTGGCTCTCAGGTGTCAGCTTACATCATGATTAGCTAGCTTCCACCTGAGTTAACCCTTATGAGTGCTGGATGAAGCACTCAGACATATGTTTCCCAGGCATAACTGATAGGGGTTGACTTCACCCTGTCACACTGCTCTAACAGGACTGACAGAGGAAAAGTCCCAGACAAAGAAGTAACTGCCGGGAGGCCATGTTACACATCTTTATATATTTTGTAATTTTTTAAGGTCCATCCATCTCCTATGCCTTACATTAGGTTTAGGGTTTAAGGTACAATAATGTAAGGAGATTTGGTGTTTTTTTGGTTATGTATAGAGTGCCTCGGTTTTTGTGTGCATGTGGAGCTGTCAAAGAATCCTTCTGTATACATTTGTGTTTTATCGGTTTCCATGATGAGGGCTCAGCTGTGCTCCGGCTAAACACTGCTTTATTGATATCCCAGCGCCGATTGGTGTGTCTATTGGCGCATGCGTATTACATACGTGGTGACGTCACCTGGGCGCATGCGCACTTGAACCTAATTAAGTAAGGTTGTTTTTCAGTGGAGCTCCAGAACCCAGCTGGGTCCACTCTTGGATTCATACCTATGTGAGCGGTGTGGGGGCACACGCATGCGCGGACGTGAGCGCGTCCGCATTGATGTCATGGATTGGTTGTTTTTGTCGCGAATTTGGAATTTTGTATGTGTTCTTACTGTATATAAAAGGGGGTCCTTTACAGGGGGTTCTGTACTCCTTGATAATGATAATGAAATGCATAGGAGGTTTTACACCTCCTTTGGGTGATGTGTTATCTTTAATAAAGTTTTTTTTTTTTTTCAACATGGCTCCCTTGGCAATGCGATGCAATTTTTCTTTTTCTTTTCACCTGTGCTGAAGCAGGGATATCATGAAAACCTGACCTGTTGGTGGCCCTTGAGGACTGGAGTTTGCCACCCCTGAACCAGAACATATTTTTTTTCTAATAATTGTTCTCAATTCCTTAGTGAGCATTTATTTATCGCTCTGGCTCTTCTAAATTTTTTTTATTTTTATTGCTAACCTCTTAGTATAAACTTATACCCATCATCTGATCAATCCTGTCTACCGTCTCTTCCACTAAAATATATAGACACCAGAAATTGCCCCCTACCACCGCTTCTGAAATGCTGTTCAATACATTTACTACTCTTTCAGTAAAAAAAACCTTCTCACATTTTTCATGAGTTTATCACCATTCAGCTGCTAAGCTTGACCTGGTCATTTCGGTCCTCTCTTCCAGCGTAAACACAGTTTATCTTTATAATGCTTAGCACATAGGCAACGGGCATCTCATTTGCCATATGGGGACTATATCTATACCTATGTCATTTAAGGCCTCTAGAACGCGGACATAATTTAATACTCCAGATAAGATCTCACTCAATATTTGTAACCCTCCCTGTGTAGCCTGCTAATTGTCATTTGTGCTGCGTTTGCTCGCAGAGATATGAATGCTCAGTCGCACAGCAGATGTTTTCCCTGTGTGCTACACACACTTGAAGATCTTTGTTGTGCCAAACAATCCTTAATTGACCTATTTTGTTTATGCTCAACAAGAAAACTTAGGTAATACAATTCCATTGTTATCCTATTGTACCCGAGGGCTGGGTTGTCTATTAGAACGAGATATGCACATTTTTCGCACACGATAACGAGCTTGGCAAAAGTCACCCTTTTTTTGGTTCAGCGAAAAAAAGTTCACTTTGATTCAAATCTGTGCAACAAGTTTGCTTAAGGCTGCGGCCCCCGTGCCTGCGCTGTACACGCGCCTGCAAGGCTGGTGGTGCGAGTAACCGAAATCCCTGGTCTGCAGTGAGCTGCAGGGTGAAAGAAAAGGGGGCGTTATGGGGGAGTGACAGGGGCGCGGCCATGAGGTCACCCGGCAAGATCCCCCTCATTGGTTGAACCGCCGGGGGTGTGTCCATCTCAATTTTCAGGTCTGGAAGAAAAACTCGCCGTGCAGCGCGGCGGCCCCCCCCTCACAGCGGGCCTGGCCCCCTTGAGAGGCGGCTCTTGTCCCCGCAGCGCCCGCCATAGCGAGCGCTGCAGTAGCCAGTGGGGACCATGCCTAATGCTAAAAGTCAATGGGCATTTCGTGTTCGATTCATTTGTATTACTTTCGCTTTCAAAATTCAATTGAACGTTAAAAAAAAAAACTCAGTGGCTAAAGCTACGATCGCAGGCTAATAAAAACAAGAGAAACCCTCATCCATTAACATAGTAAAGAGTTAAATAAATGCATTTTGAGAGCAGCAAGATGTGCTAGAGCTTCAGCATGGAAACAGTTCTCTCACTAACTAAGAGAGGGGTAATCCAGAGGATGGACGGGGTTACGCTAAAGAAGATATTATCTGCCTTCTTGAACTAAACTAACATGTTCTATAGAACCTGTGGCTCACGGATTCATAAGTAAGAGGGGTAGCTATGGATATTCATAGAATAAAACACGGCTTTTTAGGGGAAATGTATTATATGAACGTTATACTGCTCCTAATACCCTGTATTACTCCAGAAATGTTGTTGTAATATATGTTCTGGACCAAATATGTGTACAGTAGGTGGGTGAAAAATCCCTGTTCCCCTTCCCCCCTTTTTCTCTGTACCTTTTTCCTAAATTAATTCAATAAACATTGATAATTTTTTTTATATATATATATATATATATATGATATAATGATCATGGGGACATTTACACGTTTATTAGGACACACCGACTTTCAAAGAATCTGGGAACCTTGGCTGGTTTACATCGCGTAATCCTGATCTTTTGTTGATACATTGTGAACGTCTCTAGTTGCAATGAATGGGTTTCTTTCTCCAATTGTACTTTACTCAATGATTGTAATACTCAAATTGCTACATTCCTTTTTACCTGTCACCTCCCTTTCCCCTGTAATCTCCCTTACCTTCCCTCACCCCCACCCTCTTCTTTATTCTGCACCCCAACCCCATCTATAAAAGAAATTCAGTTTATAGAGTATATAGAGTTATTTTTATTTTAAAAAAAGGTCAATTTTTATCAATTTGGGTCATTTTGCTAGGACGTTTGGCACCAAAAGTTTGATCAACATTTTTGCAGATTTTTGTAACTTTTTGGAAAGTTCGACCAAAACAATGGCAGGGTGGTATGTCTTTATCTAGCAGTTATAATACAGCTACGAGAAGACGGATTTCTGAACATATCAAGGCAACACCCTGCCAGGGCAGCTAATGAAAGGGCCCATTAGCATTAGAGATGGGGGATTTTTTTTTCTAAAACTCAAATTCGCTTCGATCGGGACAGATTTTCGTATAGTATGTTCGAATGTTCGCAAAATCATAGGAGTTTGAAAATAACCGCAGCTATTGGTTTTAAAAAACGGAATTGAAAACCAATTTGAAACATCAAAAAAATGGATAATAAAAAACGGCGAGGCGTGGGTTTTTGCAGTGACAAAAACCAGCCAATATAGTTTGTATGGCAAAATTGGGTAATTTTGCTCCAATTTTTTGCCCAGAATTTAATTTTGTTTTGATTTTAAAGAAACACTGCAACGCAAATTTCGACACATTCGCCCATCTCCAACTAGTATGAGTCACACATATTGTAGGAGAAGGGAATAACAAAAGCTTACTTGGCAAAACTGGACTTGCATGCTCCAGATTCTCTGGTTTATATAGGAAAGAACAAGTCAAGGACAAAAAGTTATTTAATTAGCTGCGCTTACGGAATTCAGAACTTTTCTAACTGTGTGATCGGTATTTCTAATATTATGAATTAAATAGAAATAGCCGTGTTAGTCGAGTTGCGATAGTGCAGAGTAAAATAGTACTTCAGTATTAGGTGATACCTTTTTTAATTGGGACTAACAATTGATACTATGACAAGCTTTCGAGAGTTCTCCTTTCTCTTCCTCAGGTCAGCAATACTGATTTACTGAGGCCAGGGCCATGGTCAAAAAGACCGCGCTGAGCCGCGCTGAGGGGAAACATTATCCCTATCAGCGCGGCTTTAGACGGCGCTTCCGCAGGCGTGCAGAATTGCAGCCAACATCAAAATGTAATTTTTCCCGCCGAGGGAAGCGCAGGGCTGGTCACGTGGCCGCCAAAAGCCAATGGCAGTCCGTGACGTGTCGCGCTAGCCCCGCCTCCCGCCCAGCTCCCACCCGGCTCACAAGCGCGCACGCTGACGATCATGCAGGGACACAAAAAAGCTCCTGCTTGAACAGGAGAGCATGAGCGTCAGCGCTGTGAATGCCACCATGTCCAAGGCCTTAGAATGGAGAGAGCCTGCAGCCAGGCCAACCTCTGGCCGGGCCCAACTTCTTTGCGTTGCCGCCGGGCCCGGGCTCCACCCAGCTGTGGGCCTCCCTCACTAACACTAAAATGGTCCCACGCCAGAGGTCAGGCTCAACTGCTTTGTCTGTGCTTCACGACCTCCGCAGTCACCGGGCTCAGGACACTTGCCCCGGTTCTCCCCCAGTCGGTGGCCCTGGCTCCGTCCACTGTTCCTGCCGCTGCTCCTCCTGCTGTACCCAGATGGCCTACTGCAGCACCAAAAGAAGATGAGGAATGAGCTATCGAGTATGGTGCAGAAATCCCAGCGGCCATTCAGCATCATCACACACCTGATGCGCCAGCACAGCAGTGCTCTTACCAATAGCATTGGGCAGCTGACATCAGCAGTTAATGGCCTGACATCGGTAGTGCAGCAGCGCATGGAGAGCCGGCGAGTCCCCTCCATTTTATCATCACTGGCTGCATCAAGTGAGTTCCTGCCAACATCAGGGCTCTCCTAGGTGCTGGCCACTCCTCCTCCTCCTTCCTCTGTAGAGTCACCCACGCCACCTCCAGAGCCACTGGTCCCAGCCAGACTGAGGCATGGCAGGCTTCGCACCAGGACGTCAAGTAAGCCTGGCAATTCGACTCCCAAGAAGAGGAGGCGATGACTCTCTGTATATAGTTTTTTCGTTAATGTTTTTTTTTTTTTTACTTTTGTTGTGCATTTCTGAATTTATTTTTCTCACGCAGTGAATTAACTGTGTGATTAAAAGTTCTGTCCGCAATTTCTGTCTCCTGGTAACAATTGTTATAATATATAGACACATTGCTGTACATCCATACTTAATATAGTCAATATTACATACCGTATTACGTCAGACAAACATATCCTACATTCACTTTCATCAATAAAAACCGCAGTATAGTTTATTAGATGAACGTGACACTATCAGATGCATCTCTTTATGATCCAATATATATATATATATATATATATATATATATATATATAATAGTGGTTGACAAATCACCAAAAAATCTACTTGCCACCTAGTACCAAACGTGTGCTGCTTGGGCCAATATTTACTCGCCCGGGGGTTAAATCCGCTCGCCCGGGGCGAGCAAATGTATAGGTTTGTCGAACACTGTATATATATATATATATATATATATATATATATATATATATATATATATATATTTGTATATATATATATATTTGTATGACACGTGTAATGAAAGGGTTAAGTCCTATACCTCGTACAGTCTTTTGGGTAGCACTTTAGAGCTGCCATTTGTCTCTTTGTAGGCTATTCCCTGTGCTAACGCTCCGATAATCATGGCCTGGATGTGAGTAACGGCAGGATGTTTCCCTACACTAACATTAACGGAGGTGTGTGGATATGCGGTGTTAGGGTAACGGCTCATTAGCCTATGATTTGCATAGGAGCAAGTTGACGTCCGTTAAAAGTTAGAGATCCGATATTTCTCTGGTTAACGCGAGGTCGTCGTAGCACTAATCCCCTTGGTGGGGGAAGCGTTACGACCATCCGTATGATAAATGGGGGTAACGTCACAATGAAAACATTTAACTTCTGAGGATCTACCCCTAAAACAGATGAGGTAGAGAAGCACATGGGGGATTTCGAATAAAAATATTTTAACTATACTGCCATCTGCTAAAAAAAAAAAGAATACATACTGCCACCTGCTGGTCAATTCATGTAAAGCATGTAGAAGTGTATTTACTAAAGTCTCCCAGTTGCACAAGGAGGGCAAAACTAATGCAAAACCCCCCCCGCTATATTCAAAGCAAAGGAATCCCATTGAAAGCAATACGCGTTTTTCATTTGATAAATCTGGTGCAATTCTTTTGCACCGACTTTGCACCAATTTTGCAGCCGTGACTAGCAAATAGCACACTCAATATGAAATTGTTATAATAACTTCATATCCGACAGCGCTTTCACCCAACAGGAGCCATAGTGCTCCCGACATAGCCCCCAGCTCTGTACATAACATGTTACAGGCACTGTCCCTTCTCTGGCAAATGCACAATGAATGATTTTGGTGCCTGAGGCACAGGGAGATAAAGTGACTTGCCCAAGGTCACAAGAAGCTGATGCTGGGATTTGAAACAGGCTTCAAAGTCAGTGTCATTGTCTCCAGAGTGACTTTAGTCACTTTATCCTACAACCCACCACGAGAATGTGCTCATATGTGCTATATATATATATAGTGATGTGCTGAAGTGTGGTCAGAAATTCCTCCATTTTCCCCTTTCACTGCTTGTGGACTGCCCGCATTAAACTCCACCAATTGTGACGTCTCAGTCCCAGCGTAGGATTTTATGTCCAGATCAAAGGCAGGAAAACTTAGTGTTTGTGCACAGGAGGGTTTATTTACAAGGTACAAATCAGGAACAGGATTAACTCAAAACACAAACAAAAGACCTAACTTCTTTCAGGGGTTCTGACTAATACAGCTTAGTCCCTAACTAACAGTGGGAGAACTAATCTCTTTCCCCACTTTACACACAATACCTGCAGCAGCTCCCCTTGCAGTCTCTCACAGGGCTGTCTGTGTGTGCGCCTTCAGATCAACACAGCAAACTGTCTGTGCTGCCTTTTACATGGTACCTGATTAATTAGGGCTCAGGTGAGAGGGAAGGGAACACACCCTGGAAGGTGCTGGGTCCTATGTACCCCCCCTCAAACACCTTCTGCTTCAGCACATCACAATATATATTTGCTGTATGCTCTACGGTGGACGTTTTTTTGTCACTTTTTCTACCCACCATAACTTAATGTGTGGTTAAAGAGCACCCAAAACTCACGGAATATTTGTTTTTGGACGTACATGCTCCTCCACCATTAAATATTGAGTTCCCCCTGCACGTTTATTTTTTTACGTCAAAAGATTGTTTCACCATAATGTCTGTTTTCACCTCATTAGTCTTCTCCTCATGACCGATTTTCCAACCATGTGTTCTATTAAACGTGAGCTCAACCCCGCGAATGAACATGGCTGTCAGGCCTCTCTCACTGTGACATCACTACACTTCAATGAACCATGTCAGAGAAGATCAGGATGTCAGTTACCAAGACTCTTTGCAGTCTGTGCTTCCTAGTGCTGGGGTGAAGAGAAAATAAATGCAGAGGTTGCCATGTCAACAATCTACTGCAGGCTTTGGGCCTTTTTAAATAAAAGCTAAATGAAAATTGATAACAGCTGGGGGAAAAATACATTTCGTAATCTGATTTACCATAGACTCCAACATTTCAAGGATGAAAATAGGTACATGACTCTCTTATGTGAAACACATACAAACAACTCCATACCCATCATATGGACTCCCACACCTCATATATCCAAACCCCTCCTATACATCTCCATACCCCTCGTATAGACCCCCACACATCTCATATAGCCCAACTCCTCACCTCATATACCTCAACCCCTCATATAGACCCCACCCCACATATACACCCCTCACCTTTTATACCTCAACCACTCATATACACTCCACACCCCTCCTATACCCCAACCCCTCCTATAGAACCCTCCCACCAATCATAGAGACCCATGAAATACCTTAAAAACTCATATATACCCCCTAACCGACTAATTTCTTTGACATAACATCCCCATCCTGCGACATTAATTTGCAGCCACTCCTTACCTCACTTGATGGGGCACCTCCTCACAACTGCAGGCTGCTGAGGTAGGCACTGGCAGAGGGGACCAGAGCACACTCCACTGCAGCGTCTCGGAGTGACTCCCGCAGTTTCCCACTGCGGAACGCTCGCTGCGACTAGGGCCAATCAAAATCTTTGCGATGCTTACTGGCTGCCCATGTAGTGAGGCCACACTGCCAATCTATCAGAGGAGTATGAATGCAGCGGTGGAAACCAGAACAAACAGATACACTGATTGGGGCCGGTACACTGCCTTCCAAAATAGTGCTGTACCAGCCAAATCTGTACAGTTGGGCGGTCAGGATTTACACGGTATCACATGGAGCTCCCTATAAAGAGGAGTCTTTTTGGGGAGGAATTGCTCCTTTGAGTGTGCCAATATACTTTTGTGCAATATCCAGAAAGGAATACCATTCCACCATACTACTCTTTGTTTTGCAGGTTATGCTACCTTTTATTTGACCAAAGTTCAAAGCTCCACATTGGTGTTATACACAAAAGTATTATGTTTTAAAATGACTCTTCTGCATGATCTTTACCCTGAAATGCAAAGGAACTATGAGAAACACAAGGGAGAATGGAGATCTTGAGTTCAAAGGCTTTCAATATTGGTGCCATTAGGCCAACATATATTTACAGAGCAGTGTAGTTAAAATTCCATACATGTTGGATGTCCTTCAGGTTTTACTTGTCGGTCGCTCACGAGCATGTGCAGGTGGTGCTCGCCAAGGGGTTCGTAAAACTACGACAGAACCCGAATAAGTCGGGACAGTCCAAAAAACCGGGACTGTCCTGGCTAAACCGGGACATCTGGTCACCCTAGCAGTAAGCAAAGACAGATATTAACCCTTAGCACGCTGGTTCTGTGCAGAGCGGAGCAGCTCTTGGGGAACCCTTGTATGAAAGTGGCAGTTCCCAGACAGGACAAAGGTATAATCTTCACTTCATACGACCGGCCAGCGTCCCAGTGGCCATGCTTAAATGGGGTATAACAGAAGTTACTCTATAACAGAAGTTAGCCGGGTCCAATACAAGTAAAGCAACCAAGCAGATCTTCCTCCCTCTGTGTGTTAAGAGTGGGCCCTTAAGGAAGCAACGTATTCATGAATAAAACAAAAAGAAAAACAGCGCAAAACCTCATTGTGTAGTATTAAATATATTATGAAAATATCAGCTGGTAGGTATCATACGTACATCATTAAAATGGTAAAAGGACATAACATGTTAGGGACATGTTACCACTACACCCGCTCTTCTACACCAAATCCCGTCAGATGCAGGCCAATCCAGGGATTAAGATTTTTCTCCCCTGGGCTGCTGTCCCCGTCTCAATCGTCTGTGTGGAGCACGAAATAGAGCCTCACAGGAACACTGGTACACTCAGATCCCGGTATCGGATTCTAGGGGAACTGCTGATGACATCACTGCGACTCTGTCGCGTCTTAGACGGCACTGGTGGTGTAGATTGATAGCGGGTGGGAGTATCCGTGTGGAAACACTGAACGCAGTGTGTTTGGAACCCACAAATAAAAATATGGAACGGCGCTAGCGTGTGCACCTCCTTCCTACGCGTTTCGTAATGAAATACTTCGTCAGGGAATCATGGTATTTCATTACGAAAACTTCCTGGCACCCATTATTTTCACCCTTGCTACCTCATCACCCAGCCACCTGAATCAAGGTAACCTATACTTAGTCAAATATTGTACATTAATGTAATTTCCCTTGAAGCCGGACAGGGAAGGTTACACAAAGTACAACATTGATATATTAGACTTTCTAAATTACTGTAATATCCGAAACATAAACCTTTACATTTCGGGAACTTCTATACTTTTAACTATTTGTGGGTTCACTAAAATGTATCTGTAACAGGGACTTATCCCGGTTTAAACAAAGCTGCCTCGAATGGGCTGCAGAAGCCAGCAGGGAGCTGGTTAACTGCAGCCACTCAATTAACCTGTCTCCACCTGGCTAATCAGACAGCTTGAAAAAGCCTCCGTCTGGGAACTCCCAGAGAATCTTGAGCACACAGAAGGGCTGTGTGCTGACAGCAAGACACGAGGGAACCAGACCTCCAGGCCTGGACACAGAGGACGCAGGAACCTGCTAGAGGCTAGACCCTCAAAGCAGACAACTATCCAGACCCAGACCCAGAGACTGACATAAAAGGCCACCTGCATTGAGTTACCTCTAGAGACTTTGGGGTGATAGACTGGTAAGGTGTTTTCCTCCCAGTCTTGCAAAGAGGGACTGGGGCAGTGAGTTAGCCCTTACACAGGGATAGGCTGTTTGTTTATTTGTATATGCTTTGTCTTGTTTAAAGATACAGGCTGAATAAAGCATGTTTTAATTCCCCCCAAACAGTCTCCCCGAGTGTACTTCTGCACCTGTCTCTTACAGTATCATACTACCCTTTTTTTTTCCTTTTCCATTTAATGTTTCACACAAACGAGAACTTAAAATGTGTGAAGATACTAAAATCGTAAGTGTTTTGAGAGCTTTGGCCGGTCTATGGAAATAAATGGAGGTCCATGTGATGAATTTTGTCATTTTATAGCTGATATAAAATGGACTCACAGAAGAATTTGGAGGAACACAACAGCCAGCCACGGGGACCGGGGGGGGGGGGAAGGAACACACCAGCCACGGGGACCGGGGGGAAGGAACACCCCCCGCTACCACCTCCCGCCCCGCACAGGCAGCCAGCCACGGGGACAGGGGGCAGGAGGGACACACACCGCGCGAGCAGGAGGAGCAGCAACACACACACACACCAATTACTTACCCGTGCAGGTTTGAAGTCCTGGCAGCTCCATCCTGCGTCACGACTGGGTCAGTACACGTGGACATGAAATCTTGGGCAAAGCCGGGTATATAAGCTAGTCCTTATAAAGAAAAAAATTACTCTAGTGGAGGAGTTTGCATGTTGCGTGTGGCTCACATATGTTGCTGTTATAGGTATGCGCCACGTTTGTGCGTCATAAATGCGTCAAAATTGTCCGTCAAGTTTTTCTTGCAGTAAACAACAACTGCAAGTTGACACAAGACATTTCTTAGTGCATCCATATGTATGAACAGTCGCTCTGTTAACTCGTCATCATTCAACAAATTGTGTAATTGAAGAACTATGCATTTGATTATTGGTAAAATAAGAGAATAATGGTGAGATGGAAAAATGTATATATCATCATAATTCATGTACTTTTTAACTGAATTTCATTAAGACGTGCGACATTTATGTAGATAGACAGTAATTTGACATAGCACAGTCCATACAAATACTAAGACGACTTGCGTCAAATGTTTGTACGCTTTTCGGGGTAGGGACTCTTTGTCCTAATGTTTCCTATTACTTTGTCGTGTATTCCTGCTGTCGCACGCCGCCAAAACAAATCCATGGTTTCCACTGAGCGCGCACGAAATGCGTGGGCGAACAAGAGCTTGATTTTTGAGCAGATCTGGGAAATTGATTTCCCCGCGCGACGGCCGCGTCACTGAGCGGTTCAGCCAATGAGGGCGAACCGCTGGCGTGACGTCATGGCCACGCCTTCCTATCGCCTCCTGATTCCTCCTACCTCAAGTGCAGGATTTCTGTGGGCGCATCGCCCTGAGGGAGCACGCGCTGCCGGTATAATCAAGGCTTTAGAATGCGCGTGCTCCGCACACACACCCCGTTTTAGCTAGTTGCACTTGTATATTTATACTAACTGTGAATTCCTCGTGTGTGACTGGTGTGTGTGTGTGATCGTCCGTCTCCCAAGGGTCTGCTGCTTCTCCTGCTGCGCATGTGCTGACGGCTACTGCGCATGTGCCGAGCGCCGGTGCGTGTCTAGCTGTGCTTTCTGCGCATGCGTTGAGGGGGACGGCTCTCCGTATGAATATGTGCTCACAGATGCATGCGCTGCCAGAGAAGCTGCAGATCTATGGGCATGCGCAGATATGGACCCCTCAGCGCTTCTACTGATTGCCACGGATGACTGTGGGCATGGAGGTGACTGCTGGAGAGGACCGCTTCGCGCATGCGCGGACCGACGGCCTCATCTGCCAGCACTGACGTCACTTCCATAACCTACTTCTGTCTACTAGAAAGGCGATTTGGTGCCTGCAAAGAAGTTTCACTTCAAAAAGCCAGAATACTGCATAAAATCCACAAATTAGTTAGTGCAGGAGCATTAGTAATACAGAACACATTACCACAAAGTGCAAGCAACAATAAACACTGCAGCAGCGCAGGACATACAATTATACCTAAACATGGGGGTGAGGTGGGAGAGTGGAACACATTTAGGGTGGAGAGGACACACGTGGGAAGACAGTGGGACAGTGGGACACACACGGGGGAGATAGAGTGACACATGGTTGGGGGGGTGGAAATACTGTGACAAACGGGGGATGACATGGGGGAGGCAGGTGGTGATGGGGGGGGGGGTGGAAACCATGGGGCAGTTAGTAGGGTGGGGATGAAATGTGGGAGGTAGTAGGGGGGAAAGATGGGGGGCAGTAAATGACATGGGGAGGCAGAAGGGGGAACCACGGGAGGGGAGATGGATGACATTGGAGGCAACACGGAGGTAGTTCGCATGATATGGAGGTAGTGGGGAAGGCAGTGGGAGTGACATGGGACGGGGGGGCCTCGGTACCGAGTTGGGTAAGTGATGCTCCACGGTGCTTCCTGTAACCATGTAACGCAGAGAAAGCGGGTGAGGTTAGGGGGGAGTCCTATTGCAGCGCGTCGTCTTCCTCCTGTTCCCTTCCCATGTGCTTGCTGTGCTCTCATTCCATACAGCCACATTTACATGAACGTGGAAGTGACACCAGCCACTGTGTGCACAGGACGGGGAAGGACAGATTTTTAAGTGGGACATTTATTATTTGATAGAAAGCTATGCCCCATATCTTCTGATTGATTACATTGATCAACGTGATTCTATGTTAATCACAAACATATTTAATAAAGTGAGAGGCAATCTAACGCATAGTCAGCAAAGCATCAACTTCCATTCACTTGAAGTATCATTAACTGAACATCACCATGTTTCACACTATATTAAATAGGGTCAGCAGCTGAATTGAAGAGTAAAGAGTTAATCCGATTTTCCACTAGCCTTTAGACTGACCTACCTCATGAAAGGCCCATAGAGGTAGGGTGACCAGACATCCTGGATTAGCCGGCACAGTCCCGTTTTTTTGTTCTTTGTCCCGGTGTCCCGAAATGTTAGCAAATGTCATGGTTCTTGTAAGCCTCTGCATTTGCGCATGCGTGAACGGCAAGCGCGGGCCGCACATGCGTGACATTTGTCCTGGGAAAAATATGGTCACCCCACAGAGGCCTGGAACTTGGAAGTTCCACGTACTCCTGGCAGGGATAGCTCCCATACTGCGAGACTTTTTTAAGATGCTTTATATTTTTATAAACTTTTACTGCACTTTGCTGTGTTGCCACTCTACATCTTTTTACCTAGTTTTGTATCTTATTTTTGGTTTTGCCGCTCGCCTTTTGCACACTGGCAGCCGTAAAATAATTTCATGCTTTAATTCCATAAAGGAAAAAAAAATGACTGGGGCAAGTACCACCTATTTTGGTTTAATTTTTGTTGTGTCAATCTGTATTCACATTGTCTTTAGGCACACCTTAATTAGTAGTAGCGCCAGTGGCGTAGCTAGGCATGCGTGGGCCCCCGGGCAAAATTTTTCTATTGCGTTGGCAGTGCATGTGCGATCGGCACATGCCAGCTGCTCGTGCGCATGCGTAACTGACAAGCTCGTCGCGCATGAGCTTCCAGCAAAAGCCGATCGCGCATGCGCAGTTGGCAAGTACCGATCGGCAAGTGCTCTTCGCGAATGCGCAGTTGGCAAGTGCCGGGATAAATTTGGATTTGTCAACCTAGAGAGCGGGCCCCCAAGAGCCCGGGCTGTACCTACGCCCCTGAGTAGAGTTGTACACTCAATTCTTCTCGTGCTTTCATTTCAGTCTTTTTGTGAACTGCAAGTCTGGATTGTCACTGAGATCCCCATACGTTGTGTTTGATTACAACAAAAACACCAAAGTCAAATGGACGTTTTTCTAGTTTATTAAGCGTATTGTATTAACACAGAACAGTAAGAAAATATAAATCCTATCATACGAAGGAAAAATAGGAATTTGTTTTACAGCATAAATAGCATACAGATTTTCTTCTACAAAACAGGTTAGACGAATATTACAAATAAGAGCCAAGTGTTCAATAAACCTATTCTTTAAATAATTGCAAAAAATAAATAGTTATCTGCTTTAAATGCAATGTGCAATAGCACAGGGAGGCTCAACTCCAGTCCTCAATATCCCCCCAAAATGTCAGCTTATCAGGATATCCCTGCTTCAGCACAAGTGGCTCAATCAGAGGCTCAGTCTTTGAACCACCTGTGTTGGAGCTGGGATATCCTGACAACCTTAGCTGTTGGGGGTGGGGGGCTTGAGGACTGGAGTTGAGCCCCCCTGTGCTATAGAACAGAAACATGCTTGGATCATGACCATAGAAATATAGACATAGTTGAACAGGTTTGTTAAAAAATAGAAGTCATGATTATTGCTCTCACAGAGAGAAAAATCGGCTGTTTCCTAGTAAGGAGCTATAAAAAGACAAAAAGGTCAGTAAGAGTAGCAGGCCATCATGACACCCATTATAAGCAAAGACCATTTCTGGTACCATTTTCTGCCATTGAATCTAACCAGCAGGATGTAGACAGTCATGGAGTGACCCAACCCCCTCAACAAAAGCCACTTCCTTCCACCTGTGATAATGCTGTCAGAAGGCCTATAACTCCAGAGGAAAACATATACTGTATATGTATATTTGATAAGACAAATTAGAAAGTTGGCTAATCCTCTTATATTAACCCTCTAAGTGCCGGAAGACAACTCAACCACTTGATTACTTTGGCGTAGCAATCCTGTGGTGGAGTGCACGAACTGAAGTGGAGGACGCTCCAATTTCATCCCGACCGCGTTTGGCGACCACAAACTCTCCCATGAATACCAGCAATCCATGCATGAACTACTCTGTAAGGCAGTGTTTATCACACGTCTCCTTGTGGCTCACGGCCACACCAGGTTTTGGGAATAACCAATGCACTTGCATCCAGGTGAATGCACTTTCTTTTGTGCATACTAATAGAATGTTAGGTGGTTGTCTCAGAAACCTGGTGTGGCCGCGGGTCATTGGGGTGAGGTTTGGAAAACACTGCTGTAAGGCCTCTAGAGTGCCGGCCCTTATGATGTGCAGAGTACGTCAGGGGGCACTCACAGGGTTAATCACCGGTATTGATTAGTGAATCTAGCTATCATCTCACTGGGCCTTCTGTAGATCAATGGTTTGTGAGATGTTACAAGAGATTGCCATGGCAATATAAACACTGCAGGACTCTGCCTTCTTTTAGAGGATACCTATACTCTTTTAGTGCATTGAACATGTCAAACGTATAATACTCATTCATAATACCACATTTTAAACAAGTGATTTGTAGGAGATTAAAGAAGCAATCCTGCCTGATTTACTTTCTACAGGATCCAAATGGGGGGGTCCACTAGACCAGGGGAGCTCAAGTCCAGTCCTCAAGACCCCCCCCTCAACAGGTCATGTGTCAAAGATATCCCTGCTTCAGCACAGGTGGCTCAATCAGTGGCTCAGTCAAAAACTTAGCCACTGATTGAATCACCTGTGCTGCAGCAGGGATATCCTTGACAACTGACCTGTTGGGGGAAGGGGGGGGGGGGGGGCTTGAGGACTGGACTTGAGCACTTCAACTGCTCTACTTTTTGCCCGGAACACCTTCTGGTTTCCCAGACACCGTAATTTCTGGTGTTCTTCCTAGATATTTAAATGGCCTTTCAATAGGAAGTCACAATGGGGGATCTTGCAGCTCTCTACTGGCCTCAGTGTTGCCACCTTCTACTGAAGGCCAACCCGCAGAAACAAATAAATCCCTTACTTGTGGTGGTGCGGCGGCGTCTCACGGCTTCCTGCTGCAATTTCACCCGCCAACTGCAGTGAAGATGGCTGCACGGCGTCAAATGACGCCGCATTGCCATGGTAACCGGATTCTACGCGACGTTACACTGCGCCGCTTTGCCATGGCAACGTGACGCTGCGTAACGTCATGACGTCACGTAGCGTCCGGTTACCATGGCAACGCGGCATATTCCCTGCAGTTGGCGGTGGAAATTGCAGGAGAATGCCGGTGACACCGCCGCACCACACCGCCACCCGCCCCACCCAGAGATTGACTATGGCAACCCGTAGCTCGGAGGTAAGTGCCCGAAACCCGGAGTCTCCGGGTCAAACCCGGAGAGGTGGCAACCCTGACTGGCCTGCTTGACCTGTAAGATTTGGCAGCCATATTAACCACGGGTAATTAGTAGTATCTCAGGACACAAGGGTTTGCCAGAGATAAAAATAATGCACTTTTACTCCAGGGGACCCCCCGGTACAAATCCTGGGGAGAAAAATGTTATGATCAGCATTATAAAACAATACCAGAGAACATTTATATACTCAGCAAAACATCTTTGACTTTACTTGATTTTCTTGCTGACTTTTTCCATCAAAGGTGCCTGTTTTTGGCTAATGCAGAGGCCTACGCCACTATTTAATATGTGTATGATTGGGGCCCAAAGCTTCCCCGACAAGGAAATAAAAAATACTGTAGCTTCCCAGCATATCAGATAGAGATAACAAGAGGGCCGGGTTTCTGGTTAACTGTCAGATCAACATGTTTCCAACTCTTTGTATTTTTATACGGATGCCCCATTCAGGAGATATAATGGTTGGTAATATTAAGCAGAGCCCCCTCCAGAGCTCAGTGCTGCCTGTGTTTCACGATGGTAGCCCAGAAGCTACAGTAGCTAAAATCATGGTTTTTAATACTGAAGAAGCATGTTTTGAAGAGCAGAACGTGCTCAGGGGACAAGATATTAACATTATGGCCAAGATTCACAAAAAGATGCCAGGCCTTAGCACGTCTCAGCTCCTGTTCATATGATTGGGAGCCGAGACGTGCCAAAGCTTGGTAACCTTTTTGTGGACCTGGGCCTGTATGAGAAACTCATATACAGTAGGCTTCTATACCACCTGTGGTACTTCTAGACCATTCACACGTCTCAGACAGGTTTGCTACCCTGTCTTTCCCCATTATCTCTTAGCAAGCACTGCAGCCAGGGATTCTGGGTAATGACATGCAAATGAGCACACTGTGTGTCACCTTTTGCTTCATGTCTATTTTAACATGGACCCATACAAGCTTATACCTGCCGTATTACACAGCTTTTTCACCACAGCCTAAGTGCAGTTAAAGAAGTGCAAAGCCAGTAACCTACTCACAGACAGCTACTACGACCGATTGTATGTTAGAAATATTCATACAATGTTTATGTTCTAAAAAAATAGAAAGAAAGACAGTCTTTCTAAAGTTAAATAGATTAAAAATAAAAACTGCGTGTAAATTAAAAAAAAAAAAGTACTTTACATGACATGTAAATCCCACTGATTCATGTTCGCTCTGATTTGTTGATAACAAGACGATTTGTGTATGATGCAAAATAATGTACCATTAAATTGCTTTCACTAGTCATTTCACAATTCTGCACTTTTTGCCTCCCAGAAATACAAACTAAACTGTAAAAATACTTGTGCGCAGACTTTTACTCTGAGAATATTTTCGTAGGATGGAGTAGATAGAAAATTGGACGAGTAAACGATTTCACAGTCTTGGATGTTTGGGCTTTTCCAGCAAATAAGCAGTGCCTGAAAATGTGTCAACTCCATTAGCTCTCTACACTACATGCTGCAGGTCCCTCCAGCACGGGGTAAGGCTTTTTGAGCAGGTTGTCCTCTTGTCACCATCACAATAATATATAATATCCAATTATAACATATAATTAAGACCTGAGCTTAAAAAGTACAGTACAATCGAAGTGTACTGATATGAAAATACTGATTTATGCTCTGTAAAATGTTTCCTGAACTGAGATCATTCATTAGCATAAGACAAGCCAAGTTCCTAAATATACAGAGAACATGGGCGTTCGAATAGCATGAGACCGGCCATGACAGAGGCGGAGACGTTGAGGAATAACAAGCCAGCAGAAATGATGACCTATCAAGAGATCTCTTTGGCTACAGGTGAACACTGCCGAGTTCTACTACAGATGGCCGTTAGATAAAGATCACCATGTTGGTTCTCAGTAATTCAAAAGCTTTTAAATCTAATTTAACATTATATCCCATAAATAGGATCCAATTTCAGTCATTTTAATCTATCACAGGTTTTATCGCAAGAAAGGAAATTGAGCCTGTAAGTGGGACCAATAGTTTCAAAAATAGTTTTCTCATTTAATTATCTCTAGTATTGGACGCTTGTGCAATTAATACTTTACATTTTTTACCCAGTATAAGATATTCCTGTTCTTTCATCAAGACCCCTAAAAGTACCTGCTTTAGAGGAAATTTGCTTCGTCAGCCGGCTTAAGATAAGGAACATTGAGGACTACTTGTGCTTTTTAGCGTACGGATATTATCCAATAGCTTTCTACAATGCAAATCTAAAACTACTGCTTTATAACAAACCAATCAAATCATTCACACTCATAATATTATAACATCCGCCGCATCAAATCTGACAATTATTACGCAGTGCCATTTAAGAAAACCTTTTTGATAGTAATGTAAAAAATGTAATTTAAAGGAGACTCAAGAATACGAGCGTTGTAAAATTAAAATAACACCTGGAAGTAAGGAACGGCTATTTTGACAGTCTCCCAAAGAAAGTGTCATTATTATTTTTGTACTGGCAAAAAACTAAGAGCAAAGCCTGAAATCTTTTTAAAATCTCTTTAACCAGTTGATTGACAGAATGTATAGTGGGACAAAGTGCCACAGATATTGTGCATCAGTCATGTGATCACTGTTACAGTCCTCACATGACACTCTCTCCCATGGGTCCTCAATAGAATGGGAAATACTCCTTGTTTGCTCCGCTGGCAGCTATGGCTCTGGGGTACTGCAGGAAATGATGTACCACTCTGGCGACCGCACAAGGGCCCTGAGGGGTAGACTAGACTCTTATGCCATATTTATAACTGCACAAGGAGACCATTGGGTTAAACTTCAGAATATTTTTTTAGTTTATTACGGTTTACATTGGTAATAAGACTATGAGCTGGTCCAGTTATGATTGTGCAAAGGTATACAGCTCTCAAAAGCTGTGAGTCCCAATACAAACGTTATTACGAACTATTGAAGCGCTCATTTATGTTGGTAAAGACGTTCAAAAGAAATCAGGGCCCAGATCCACAGACGTCTGTTACTGACAGCTTCTGAGTGTTAGCATGTATCTTCAAAGCTCGCTAATGCAGCGTTAAGAGCTGTTATCTGCCGGAAACAGCTCTGCGTTAACTATAACGGCCCTTAGTGCTAATGACATGCATAAGAGGTGTTCCTTCAAACAACGCCAGTCCACAGAGCTCCGTTATATTAACTTAGGGATTTAACGAAACCTTACTTAGGTCATACCTAAAGGTGACACTCATCCTCGCCAGACACCCCTCTGGAGGGGAGAAGGCCAGGTCCCCGCTGGCTACTGCAGCACCCGCTGTGGCGGACGCTGCAGGGACAAGAGCCGCCCCTCAATGGGGCTGGGCCTGCTGCGAGGAGGGCTCGCCGCGCGGTGAGTCTTTCCAGTCCTCAAGAAAACTATGAAGGAAACTAGTGACGGAGCGCTAGGCCACGCCCCCGGCGGCTCAGCCAATGGGGGCGAACCTGCCGGGTGACGTCACGGCCGCGCCCCGTCACTCTCCCCCTAGCTCTCTGCAGACCGGGGAATTGGGCTGCACGCGCCGCCAGCCTCACAGGCGTGCCGCGTGCGTGCAACGCAGGCACTAAGGCCGTAGCCTAACGCCCCCTTTAGGTAAGACAAACTTAACGTGAGTCATGCTATTTGAAGCCAGCGCGAGGCAGTGCTAACTTAACATGGGGTTACGCCTAAGCGAATGAGCTATACAACAGCTGTTGTTTTTGCGTATAATTACCTCTGTGGATGTGCATTAACCAACGGGAAAATAACGTCCGTTAACGATTCTGCTAACGTCTCGTTGTTAGCACTGAGTTATCGGACCTCTGTGGATCTGGGCCCAAGTAGGAAAAACATTGACAAGAAAAAGGAAGGTTTCAATGGAACATGCTTGATGAGTACAGCACGTTACGTATGATGGGATTCTGATCTATCAAGTTCCCACATTCAGTCTCAAGGCCAATAAGATAAAGACCACAAAAACCTGCTAGTAAAACCACAATCTGCTCTTTTTATATATCAATATAATGCGACTGACTTTAAGTACTTTAAAATAACTTACAGCTACTCATTATTACAGAAACCCTTGGTAACAAATAACGCACTAAGATGTTTTTGGTGTAAAAGCAAATAGATTTTCATTTTGTAATCAATGTTCTGTGCTGAATTTAGGGAAGTGAAAAAAGAGGAAGATTTCCCAGTATAATGGGACATTTCATATGCCAGCTTAAACGTGGCAATATTTCTTCCATATGGCAAAACAAAGTGAAATACTTAATATATCCCTCACCGTTGATGTAAAACAGTATTACAGTATGCAAACGTTTCCATCGTGTAACGGGAAAATAACGACTTATTTCTTACTACTGCCGGCTGTTACTACCTCTTCTGGTTTCATGTTCAACCTTTGCTCGTGCTACAACCTCGAACAACAAAGAGAAAAACATGAACCAACGTCTTGTCTATGAAACATGGCCTACAGTATCATTCGGACTCCCAAATGTTCCCTGTTTCAGCACTGTAAGAACATTCCATGGGGCGCAGCAGTCGGCCAATTAATGCCCTGTATTTCCCATCACACGCACACCTATAAAGCAAACAATGAATCACAGTGATTTCTGTTTTGAAGTGTATAAAAGCCAGAGGTTCTCACCCCCAATAGGTCAGGTTTTTAGTATATCCAGCTTCAGCACAGGTGGCGCAATCAGTGGTCCCTGAAGCAGGGATATCCTGAAACCTGTCCTGTTGGGGGGGGTCTTGAGGACTGCAGTTGAGAATCGCTGGTATAAGGCTTTCCACTGATATGCATCGCAAGGTGTCTTTGCCATTCCATTCACTTTAACTGGATTTATTTGCTTGCTTGTGCCGCTACAGTGCGTTTTGCTTGTTTTTTTGGGCGCTCACATACCACTTGCGAATAGCAGTGCCTGCTGTACTGGCAACAACACACAGAGCCCCTCCTACTGTCCACCATGTCGGAGTATGGCTGAGAAACAGAGCCTGAAATATGAAAGCAAAAACCACATCCCATTGTTCTCATGATAGACACGGGCCCGGCTTTCTCAATCTGCAAAGCTTTCACGAGAAAAGCCTGCCCTGCCAAGCCAAAGAAACCTATGAATATTAAAAGCCACCGATCTAATCCACAAGGGGGCAAACTCCATTCACCCAGTGCAAAGAGGGCGATTACACACTCAATGAGACCAACGATTGCGTAATACCAAATGGACAACAAGTAATGTACAGACTTTCCCATCTTTCTTAGGATGACCATAGTCAATGCTGCACCTACTGCACACCCCACAGCCGCTATTGTGCCCTTCATGTGGTTTGTGTAGTCTTCAATGCCTTCGTTGTGTGACCCAAACAAAAATGTCGGCCTTGCTATGAGAACGACTCCTGTTATAGTAAAAAACATAAAGATAATATCCCAAACAGTGCACTTTTCCTTGAGAAATATGCAGGCAAAAATACATGTAAACGCTGGGCTGCTGAAGGTTATCACAGTGGCATCAGCGAGGGGCATGGACTGGACAGCATAGTACATCAAGATCATAGCACTGGAGCCAAAAAATCCTCTGAGGACAAGGAAAATCCTTTGACCTTTGGGTCCCAAAAAACCTGTCCTGCAAAGAGGAGATAACATATTAACATAAGCATTCTGCAAGCATATATGTTATTATAAAATGTATTATTTTAATCAGGAAGTAATACATTGAGAGTTACCTTTCGTTTTCAAGTATGTCCTGGGCATAGAGTCACGATGACAAACACATGGTTACAAATACATAGTTATATTAAGTTAAAAGGGTTATACATTATATACAAGACATTGCATCTTATACTATATTAGTGAAAGCACTGTATGTTTGCCTGCCTGGATGTCCGGTGTCCCTAGCGGCAATCTCATTGGTCCCTTGGGCCGCCCGCCCCCGCACACCTCTCATTGGGCTCACACACTCACACCACCCCCTTGGCCCGCCCCCCACACCTCTCATTGGCCTGAGGCGGAGTGACGGGCCAAAGGACACACACACACACACACACACACACACACACACACACACACACACACACACACACACACACACACACACACACACACACACACACACACACACACACACACACACACACACACATATATCACTAAACACACACAACCCCCCCACACACACGGTGTTACATACATTAGCGGGGCTCACAGTGTTAGCAGCACATCTCCCGCTCTCTTCCCCACCGGTCCCGGAGGCTCCGCCTCTTCCTCCGCCTCTCCCTGTTTCCCGCGCTTTCACCCCCCCCCCCCCTCCACGTGGGAGCTGCCGGACGGGTGAGTGAGCTGCGGGACGGGTGAGGGAGCTGCCGGACGGGTGAGGGAGCTGCCGGACGGGTGAGTGAGCGGTCTTCACGTCCCCTCACCCCCCTTCACCTCCCCCCACTCACTTCCCCTCCACCCCCCCGGCGCTGCTACACTCAGCGGGGGAGCGGAGTGATCACCTCCCCTCACTCACTTCCCCTCCACCCCCCCCCCCCCCGGCGCCGCTACACTCAGCGGGGGAGCGGAGTGATCACCTCCCCTCACTCACTTCCCCTCCACCCCCCCCCCCCGGCGCTGCTACAGTCAGCGGGGGAGCGGAGTGATCACCTCCCCTCACTCACTTCCCCTCCACCCCCCCCAGCGCCTCTACACTCAGCGGGGGAGCGGAGTGATCACCTCCCCTCACTCACTTCCCCTCACTCACTTCCCCTCCACCCCCCCCCCGGCGCCGCTACACTCAGCGGGGGAGCGGAGTGATCACCTCCCCTCACTCACTTCCCCTCACTCACTTCCCCTCCACCCCCCCCGGCGCCGCTACACTCAGCGGGGGAGCGGCCACAACACGCTGCCTCCCGCCTCAGATCCACGTGGGAGCTGCCGGACGGGTGAGTGAGCGGCCTTCACCTCCCCTCACCCACCCCTCACTACACTTCCCCTCCCTTCCACATCCCCTCCACCCCCCCTCCACCTCCCCTCCACCCCCCCTCACCCACCTCCCCTCACTACACTTCCCCTCCACCTCCCCTCCACTTCACCCCCCCTTCACCTCCCCTCCACCCCCCGCTTCACCTCCCCTCCACCCCCCCCCCTTCACCTCCCCTCCACCCCCCCCTTCACCTCCCTTCCACCCCCCCCCTTCACCTCCCCTCCACCCCACCTCCACCCCCCTTCACTCCCCCTTACAACCTCCCACCACCTCCCCCCCTTCCCACCACCTCCCCCCTCTTCCCACCACCTCCCCCCCCTTTCCACCGCCCCCCCCCTTCCCACCACCTCCCCCCCCTTCCCACCCCCTTCCCACCACCTCCCTCCCCTTCCCACCACCTCCCCCCCCTTCCCACCTCCCACCCCTTCCCACCACCTCCCCCCCCTTCCCACCACCTCCCACCCTTCCCACCACCTCCCCCCCCTTCCCACCTCCCCCCTCCTCCCCCCCTTCCCACCACCTCCCCCCTCCCCACCACCTCCCCCCTCCCCACCACCTCCCCCCTCCTCCCCCCTTCCCACCACCTCCCCCCTTCCCACCACCTTCCCCCCTTCCCACCACCTCCCCCCTCTTACCACCACTTCCCCTCCTCCATCTCCCCCTTCCCCTCCTCCACCTCCCCCCTCCTCCACCTCCCCCCCTTCCCCTCCTCCACCTCCCCCCTTACCCTCCTCACCTCCCCCCTTACCCTCCTCACCTCCCCCCTTACCCTCCTCACTTCCCCTCCTCCACCTCCCCCTTTCCCCATCCCCCCTCTTCCCCCCCTCCACCCCCTTCCCCCCTCCACCCCTCTTTCCCCCCTCCACCCCTCTTTTCCTCCTCCACCCCTCTTTCCCCCCTTCCCCCCTCTTTCCCCCCCTTTCCCTCCTCCCCCACCTTTCCCCCCTTTTCCCCTCCCCCACCTTTACCCCCTTTCCCCCTTCACCCCTCCCCCCCTTCACCCTTACCTCCCCCCCTTCACCCTTTCCCCCACCTCCCCCCTTCTCCTCCCCCCTTCCCCTCCTCCCCCACCTCCCTCTTCCCCCTTCCTCTCCTCCACCTCCCCCTTCCCTTCCTCCCTTCACCTCCTGTCACCACCCCCCCCTTCGCCTCCTGTCACCCCCCTCCTGTCACCCCCCCCTCCCTTCACCTCCTGTCACCCCCCCCCTCCCTTTACCTCCCGGCAACCCCCTCCACCTCCCGTCACCCCCCCTTCACCTCTCCCCCTTCACCTCCCCTCACCCCCCCCTTCACCTCCCCTCCGCCCCCCCTTCACCTTTCCTCCGCCCCCCCCTTCACCTCCCCTCACCATCCCCCACCACCCCCCCCACCACCCATCCTCACCTCCCCTCCGCCCCCCTTCACCTCCCCTCACCACCCCCCACCACCCCTCCGACCTCACCTCCCCTCCTTCAACGCCTTTCGTCCGCCCTCCCGCACTTCTGCCTTTCACCCGCCCACCGCTCACACCCCTGCGCCACACAGCCGCCGCACGCACTCAACAGACACCCGCCACACTCGACACACACCCGCCGCCTCTCACCCACCCCACACACTCGACACACACCTGCCGCATCCTGCCCCTACGCAACAATATCACTGACCAGCTGTCACCCCGCACTCGCCACACACCCGCCGCCTCACACCCTAGCAGGACCCCGACCCAGCCAGCCAGCACTCACTACCCACGCGCCACCCGTACTGAACACCCACCCGCCGCCTCACACACGCTCACACCCTAGCAGGACACACGCCTCACATTTTCACATCACTTATGTCACCAAAATATACATTGTACTGTGGTGTGGTTACAATAAACCATTTTTATACAACATCGTATTACATTTTCTTCCATCTTTCTTTTCAACATTATTATCCAACCTTTACAACAAACAGTCACCTATTGTTCCACGATTTATAAATAATACGACCTATTACGCATTTACATCCCGGGCAACGCCGGGTCTCTCAGCTAGTATTCCATATAAGGCAGGGCTTTTCAACCTATTCCCTGGAGCACTGATGTTTCGTTAGAGACTTCTAGGTGTTCCCTTCCTCTCTTCGAGACCCAGTCATTTTATGTTACCATGTGTTTCTGGACCCTCTGATACTCAAAGTGTTAACAGTCAATGCAGGCAGCAAACAATTAAATTGTCCCTTAAAAAACTCTTTCATACAGCTGAGAACGTGCACTTCCTAGTTTAGATGATGGCAAGTTGCCTTGGTAGATCTTCAGGCATGTCTATGTATGTCTATAGTTTGTTGGTCATCAAGTAGGTGGAGACCAGTAAACTCAGAGTATGGAACCCAGTTGGCTCGATTGTTTTCTTTAGATTAATGTTTCGATGCTTAGACAAGGTAGGTGACCAGATTTACAAAAGTAAAAAACGGGACATATTAAAAAAATATTTATAAAACAAATGACATCACCAACTGCACCCCCTTCTCCTTTATGTCTCTCTGCCCCTCTCTGTCCCCCCTTCTCTCTCTCACACACACACCATTCTCTCTACCCCCATCCCTCCATTCTCGTTCTCCCCCCCCATCCCTCCATTCTCCCCCCCATCCCTTCTATTCTCGTTCTCCCCCCCCATCCCTCCATTCTCGTTCTCTCCCCCACCCCTCCATTCTCGTTCTCCCCCCCACCCCTCCATTCTCGTTCTCCCCCATCCCTCCATTCTCGTTCCACCCATCCCATTCTGTCTCTCTCTCCCATTCTCTGTCTCTCTCTCCCCCCATTCTCTGTCTCTCTCTTCCCCCCATTCTCTCTCCCCCATTTTCTGTCTCTCTCTCTCCCCCATTCTCTGTGTGTCTCTCTCCCTTCCTTATTATCTCTGTCTCTCCCCATTCTCTGTGTCTCTCTCCCCCATTCTATGTGTCTCTCTCTCTCCCCCATTATCTGTGTCTCTCTCCCCCATTATCTGTGTGTCTCTCTCTCCTCCCATTCTCTGTCTCTCTCTCCCACCCCCATTCTCTGTGACTCTCTCTCTCTCCACCATTCTCTGGGTCTCTCTCCCCCGCATTCTCGGTGTCTCTCTCCCCCATTCTCTCCCCCCCATTCTCTGTTTCCCCCCCCCCATTCTCTGTTTCTCTCTCCCCCACATTCTCTCTCTCTCCCCCGTTATCTGTCTCTCTCTCTCTCTCCCCCATTATCTGTGTATCTCTCTCCCCCATTCTCTGTGTCTCTCTGTCTCTTCCTCATTCTGTCTCTCTCTCTCTCCCCCATTCCGTCTCTCTCCCCCCCATTCCGTCTCTCTCACCCCCAATCCGTCTCTTTCTCCCCCCCATTCTCTGTGTCCCTCCCCATTCTGTGTCTCTCCCCCATTCTCTGTCTCTCCCCCCATTCTCTGTGTCTCTCTCCCCCCCCCCATTCTCTGTCTCTCTCTCCCCCATTCTCTGTCTCTCTCTCCCCCATTCTCTGTGTGTCTCTCTTTCTCTCTCCCCCCTATTATCTGTGTCTCTCCCCCCCCATTCTCTGTGTCTCTCTCTCCCCATTCTCTGTGTCTTTCTCTAACCCCCATTCTGTCTCTCCCTCTCTCCCCAATTCTGTGTGTCTCTCCCCCCCCATTCCCTGTCCCTCTCCCCCCCATTCCCTGTCTCTCTCCCCCCCATTCCGTATCACTCCCCCCCATTCTCTGTGTCTCTCCCCCATTCTGTGTCTCTCTCCCCCATTCTCTGTGTCTCCCCCCCCCCATTCTCTGTGTCTCTCCCCCCCATTCTCTGTGTCTCTCTCCCCCCCATTCTGTGTCTCTCTCCCCCCCATTCTGTGTCTCTCTCCCCCCCAGTGTCTCTCTCCCTCCCCATTCTCTATGTCTCTCTCCCCCTCATTCTCTGTGTCTCTATCTCCCCCATTCTCTGTGTCTCTCTCTCCCCCATTCACTGTCTCACTCTCTCCCCATTCTCTGTGTGTCTCTCTCTCTCCCCCATTCCCTGTGTGTCTCTCTCTCTCCATTCTGTGTCTCTCTCCCCATTCTTTGTCTCTCTCTCTCCCCATTCTTTGTCTCTCTCTCCCCATTCTTTGTCTCTCTCTCCCCATTCTGTCTTTCTCTCTCCCCATGCTGTCTTTCTCTCTCCCCATGATGTATTTCTCTCTCCCCAATGCTGTGTCTCTCTCTCTCTCCACCCAATGCTGTCTCTCTCTCTCTCTCCCCATGCTGTGTCTCTCTCTCTCCCCATGCTGTGTGTCTCTCTCTGGCCCTATGCTGTGTGTCTCTCTCTGGCCCCATGCTGTCTCTCTCTTTCTGTCCCCCCATTATGTCTCTCTGTCTCCCTATACTGTGTGTGTGTCTCTCTCTCCCCATTCTGGACCCTACCTGTCACTGTGGAGCATGGGTGGGGGGGAAAGCCATCTTGGGCCCTGGCAGAAGACACCGGAAGTTCTCATTGATTCTCTTCCGGGTCTTACTGCTGGGGCTCCGCTGAAGCTAACCCCACCCTCTGCAGATAACCACGCCCCCACGCTCTGCAGATAACCCCACCCTCTGCTGCTAACCCCGCCCCAATCCTTTAAAGCTGCAGACCCAGCTTCCGTTCTCCTCTCTACATTCTTGCTCTCTGCTGCCCCCTTGCTCTGATGGTCAAAACCGGGCCAGTCAGAAAAAAACGGGACATTTTAAAGAATGTCGGGCAAGACCTTAAAAAACCGGGACTGTCCCGGCTAAACTGGGACATCTGGTCACCCTAAGACATGTCTTACGGGTAATATTATAAGTGACTTTGTGAATGTTTTGGTAAGAAAGGGAGACTTATACTTTAAACCCGGGGTTCTCAACTCCAGTCCTCAAGATTCCCCAAAAGGTCAGGTTTTCAGGATATCCCTGCTTCAGCACAGGTGGTCAATCAGTGGTTCCGTGAAAGACATGTATTTGTAGCCATGTATCTGTCACCATAACTCTGTGTCCAGGACATACTTGAAAACAAGAGGTAAGGCCGCACTTATAGTCCCGGCTACGGCGCGTGATTTCATCCGTCGCCGTTGTAATAGGGATTTCAGCTTATATTGTAGGAAACAAGAGACGGCAACTGGGGGCGTGGCCGTGAGCGGTTCGCCCTCATTGGCGGAACCGCTCACGTGCTGCTGACGTCACACGGCGGTCGCCGAAAAAATTAATTTCCACTGACTTCCAGTGACTTTGGTTGCCCGCGCTGTGACTATAAGCGCGGCCTGACTCTCAATGTATTTGAGGTAAAACATTTGATAAATACATGTCAGAGAAGCCCCTGATGTTAACACTCTGGATTTGTTTATAACTACTTACTTGTAATAAATTAAACCAGGAAGAACAAATAGCATTTGGAAAACACACCGAATTGCACTGATCTCCACAGAGTGCAGACCTTCAATTTTCTTCACCAGTAATGCGCTTAATGAGAAGAAGAAGGCCGACAGGATGGTGAAGAAGATACCAAGTCCTGGACACTTACATTTCTTCTTACCTGAAACAAAAAAAAATGTACAATTTGTGCTAGTTCCGCAAAATACACTAGTTAGAGTTAATGATATACATGTTTGCAAGTATGGTACGTACCATTAGCCTGCGTAAAAAGCACACACAAACCGGACTTGATTCACCGATACAGTATTA